>NC_053445.1:24599151-24907168 GCF_007990345.1 Gossypium hirsutum | reverse complement strand
GTTCGCTCGACCATTCTCCAAAATAAACTACCCAAAAACATAAAGATCTAGGGAGTTTTACTATTCCTTATCTTATTGTTAGTTTAAATATTGAAAATGCTTTGGCTGATTTAGGGGCTGGTATTAATGTCATGCCTTATAAAATGTTTAAACAACTTGGTCTTGGGAAACCTAAACACACTAGGATGAGTATTCAATTAGCGGATAGAACCACTAGATATCCTAGGGGCATTATTGAGAATGTCCCTATGAAAATCGATAAATTCATATTCCCTTTTGATTTTGTTGTTTTAGACATGGATGAGGATAGTGAGGTACCTTTGATCTTAGGTTGACTTTTTTAGCCACTTCTAGGACTATTATCGATGTTGGTATGGGTGAACTTGTGCTTCATGTAGGTGATGAAAAGATTACTTTCCAAGCACACGATTCTGTAAGAGTCTCATGTGAGCAAGATGATTTTAAATGTTCTATTAATGTTAATAATCATGTGGCTCAATGTTCTTTGCAGGAAATCCCTCGTGAAAACGTGTTGGAGCCATGTTTCAGTCAAGGTGACAGAAATTGAGAAACATATGAAGGGCGAATGGTGTAACTTGATGAACTAGATGAATGGCAAATGCATGCTAAGAAGAAACTGAAAAAACACAATGTAGAGCCAAAGTGACGCCATGATGAGCAATTGATGAGAATGAACCAATTTAAGGTAGGCGACAAAATACCGCTAGACAAAAAGGATCTACGAATTTCTCCTTCGGAGCTCAAGTCAAATGGATCAAACCCATTTACGATACTTAACATCTTTCCATACGAAACAGTCGAGGTAACACATTCTGAGTTCGATACATTTAAAGTAAATAGTACTCAACACTGTAACACCCCTTACCCGAGACCGTTGCCGGAGTCGAGCATGAGGCGTTACTTGACTTAACTTATTAGTTTGGGGTAAAAAAATTTGCTTTTAAAATTTATTTCATTGTTCACCATAATGTTGTGCACCTGCGCAGCAGTCACTAATTTAATTATAACTTGAGTTACAAAACTCAAAATTTAGATCCGTAAATTTTTCTTGAAACTAGACTCATATATTTTCTTACCATAAAATTTTTAGAATTTTTGTTTCAGCTAATTAGTACAAACTCTCCCCTATTTCACTGTCTGATGGTTCTGACCTTTACGCACTAAAAATCAATTTTCTCATCGTATGATTTTTATATAGTGTTCTCACTTATTTCTACAGAAAATAGACTCATTAAGAAATTTATAAATTTACATTATAACTCATAATTATTTTTGTAAAATTTTTTATGATTTTCTAAAGTCAGAACAGGGGACTCCAAAAACTATTCTGACCCTGTCTAACCAAAATTCAAATATCTCAGAACATAAAATTCCTTTGCCTACATCGTTATTTTTCTATAAAAATAGACTCGATAAGATTTAATTATATGTATCATTCACTCTCTAATTCATTTTATACTATCCTTGGTGATTTTTCAAAGTCACGTCACTGCTGCTGTCCCAAAACTGTTTCATTGCAAATTTTTACTCTTTCATAATTTCTAGGTATAAACTATCACCTAGGCATTCATAATACCAAACTTATTCTTCCTTAGCCATTTTAGTAGCTAAAAATTATCACATATTTACACATCATCCTTTAGAAATATCATAAGGACATACATTCAAAATGACTAAGTCCCTATACATGTCATAGCTCAAACATTGATCATCACAAAATACCAAGTTGTTGTTGTTGATAGTGTGAGCGCCCTCCAATGTCTTTAAGATCCCCGAATTAGCTTTACAATACTATAAAAGAAGGAAAATAAAAGAAATAAGCATAACGCTTAGTAATTTTGCAAGCAAATAAATAACAACATTTAACACAAATAATTAACTCAAACGTCATGATCTTTAATTTCCTCTTTACATACTCTCTTACTCGTTCACTTACTTGTTTACTTAGATAACTCATGATTATACCTTACTCTTCTCTTGCTGAAATGTTGGTTCTCAATTGATAACATAATATGTTCTCAACTCTTATAACTCACCTGAATTTTCTATTTATGCTTTTACCTGAACTTTCATGGAACATAATTTGTTTACTAGCCCGTTGAGCCACATTGGAATAATAAGGATACTTGGGTCTCTTTTCTGATAATAACATGCCAAAGTCATGTCCCAAACATGGTCTTACATGGGATGTTTCTTGTACTGCAAATTCCATATCCCAGATATGGTCTTACACGGGAGTTCTCATATCGGTGCCCATGCCATGTCCCAGACATGGTCTTACGGGGGACCTCTCATCTCGGTGCCAACGCCATGTCCTAGACATGGTCCTACATAGGACCTCTCATAATCTCAATGATGCCAATGCCATGTCCCAGACATGGTCTTACATGGGATCTCATCACCCAAATGTCATGACATTTGTATCCGATACATTCCTAATGTTTCAACGGGGCTTGTATCACTAATTCTCTGTCATCTCATACTTGAGTCAGCATTAAATATTTTCATGAAATAGATACATAATTGCTAAAAAATAACAGCATTAATAATAATTAATGAAATATTGCATTTATTTATCGTAAACTTACCTCGGTACAAAATATGGCCAAATCTATCAACTTAAGTCTTCAACCTTTTTCTTTTCTCAGTCTAACCCCGGATTTCATTCTTCTTGATCTATAGTAGCAAATTTAATTTATTTAATACTCACATTTATAAAAAAAAAGCTCTCGACTCTAATTTTGGAAAATTTACAATTTTGCCCCTAAACTTTTGCATATTTACTCTTTTGCCCCAAAGCTCGGAAATTAAGCTTCATCCCATATTCTTATGTTTTATAGCATGCTGTACATTTTTTCCTTCTATGATAACATCAAATTCCCACTCTAACACTTACTTATGAACATTAGGTATTTTTACTGAATATGTCGTTTTACTTGTTTTCACTTAAAATCGCTTAGTAAAAGTTGTTTTAAATAATTTCAAACTTCATATTCTGCCATAAAACATAAAAATAAACACATTTCACCTATGGGTATTTTTCCAAACATAAACCCTAGGTTAAATTATTGCTAGAATAAGCTAAATCAAGTTACCGGGACTCCAAAAACATAAAGAACATTAAAAATGGGGCTTGGGATCACTTACTATGGAGCTTGGAAGCTTGAAAACCCTAACTATGGCTTCCCCCCTTTCTAATTTGGCCAAATGAAGAAGATAAGCACAATTTTCCATCTTTTTCCCTTTTAATTCATTTTAATTACCGAATTACCAAAATGCCCCTAACTTAAAAATTTCCTATTTCACTTATCGCATGTCCATTTTTGTCCATAACTTAACCAATGGTCTAATTACCATATAAAGACCTCCAATTTAAACTTTCATAATAATTGGACACCTCTAACATGTAGAACTCAACTTTTGCACTTTTTATAATTTAGTCCTTTTGACTAAATTGAGTGCCCAAACGTCGAAATTTTTGAACAAAATTTTCACGAAATCATTCCGTGAAATTGTAGGCCATAAAAATATAGTAAAAATAAATTTTTCCTCATCGGATTTGTGGTCCCGAAACCACTGTTCTGACTTAGTAGCAGAATGTACAGTATGGTTATAAGCGAATTCAACATGTGGCAAACAATATTCCCAAGTTTTGACGTTCTTTTTAATGATGGAACGAAGTAAAGTAGATAAAACTCTATTAACAACCTCAGTTTGTCCATCAGTTTGGGGATGACAAGTAGTAGAAAACATAAGTTTCGTACCTAATTTGCTCCAAAGAGCCCTCCAGAAATGACTCAAAAACTTCACATCCCTGTCAGAAACAATCGACCTAGGGATACCATGTAATTGTACAACATCTCTAAAGAACAAGTTAGCCACATTAACAGCATCATTAGTCTTATGGCATGAAATGAAATGTGCCATCTTCGAGAACCTATCAACCACAACAAATATGCTATCCCTACCTGTTCTAGTTCGAGGCAATCCCAAAACAAAGTCCATTGAAATTCCGTCCAAGGGGATTCAGGAATAGGTAAAGGTAAGTACATACCATCTGGTGAAACCTTCGATTTTGCTTTCCGACAAGTCACACAACGTTCACAATACCTTTCAACGTCCCTGCGCATCTTAGGCCAAAAAAGATGCTCTTTTAAGGTGTGTAACGTTTTAGTGACCCCAAAATGACCTATCAATCCACCTTCACGTGCTTCACGGATCAGTATATCACGCATTGAACCCATGTGGAATGCATATCCTATTTTCTTTGAAAAGATATCCATCATGCCTGTAGAATTTTCCATCTGCTCCTTTCTCACAAGCATTATACTTATCTCTAAAATCAAGATCTTCAGAATATAATTCTCTAATATATGCAAATCTGATCAACTGTGAATCAAGGTAACTCAAAAGGGTATATCTACGTGATAATGCATCAGCAACGACATTGTCTTTTCCCTTTTTGTAACGAATGACATAAGGAAAAGATTTCAAAAATTCAACCAATTTAGCATGTCGTTTATTCAATTTATGCTGACCTGTAATATACCGCAAAGCCTCATGGTTAGTGTGGATGACAAACTCTTTAGGCAACAAATAATGTTGCCACGTCTCCAAAGCCCGGATCAGTGCGTACATTTCCTTGTCATAAACAGGATAATTCAACGTTGCTCCGCTAAGTTTCTCACTGAAATATGCAACGGGCCTCTTTTCCTGTGACAAAACAGCACCTATGCCAACTCCAGAAGCATCACATTCAATTTCAAACATTTTATCAAAATCAGGTAATGCTAAAACAGGGGCTTTTGTCAAATAATCTTTTATTTTTAAAAAGGCATCTTCTTGTTATTTACCCCAAGAGAAGACGGAATTCTTCTTTATAATCCTGGTTAAGGGAGCGGTAATAGAACTGAATTGGGGAACAAACCGACGGTAAAAACTGGCTAAACCATGAAACGATCTAACCTGACTAATGGATGTCAGTCGTGGCCAATCTTGAATCGCCTTTATCTTCTAAGGATCAACCTCAACTCCCTGAGAACTAACAATATAACCAAGAAATGTAAGTTTGTCAGTACAAAACACACATTTCTCCATGTTACCGAACAATTTCTCTTATCGCAAAGTCTGCAAAATAGCTCGTAAATGTTTTATATGATCCTGTAAAGTCTTGCTATAAATTAGTATGTCATCAAAGTATACAACACAAAATTTGCCTATAAAAGATCGCAGAACATGATTCATCAGTCTCATAAAAGTACTAGGTGCATTCGTTAATCCAAATGGCATCACTAACCATTAGTACAAACCTAGCTTTGTTTTGAAAGCTGTCTTCCACTCGTTGCCTTCTTTCATGCGAATCTGGTGATATCCACTCTTCAAATCAATTTTGGAGAAGATAGTCGCTCCTCATAATTCATCCAGCATGTCATCGAGTCGAGGAATGGGGTGTCGATAGTTGATTGTGATTTGATTTATTGCTCGACAATTAACACACATCCTCCAAGTCCCATCTTTCTTAGGTACCAATAGACTGGTACAGTGCACGGGCTTAAACTCTCTCAAATGTAACCTTTATCCAACAACTCTAAAATCTGTCTTTGAAGTTCCTTTGTCTCTTCGGGGTTACTTCGATAGGCTGGTCTATTTGGAATTGTGGCTCTAGGAATGAAATCAATTTGGTGCTCAATGCCACGAAGAGGGGGTAAACCCTTGGGTGTTTCATCCGAAAACACATCTTGAAATTCCTACAAAAGAAATGAAATGGAAGTAGGCAAAACATTAGAAGTTTCAGACAATAAACAAGAATTTTTAAACAACAAAATGAGCAAAGATTGTTGAGAGGAAAGACATTTCCTGATTTCTTTGCTACTTGCATACACATTCATCTTGTTTTTCCCACGAACTTCTTCAGTATTCTTTCGCAATCTCTCTTGATCTTCTTGCACTTGACTCGGTGTCAAAGGTGCTAAGATGAACTTCTTTCCTTTGTGCATAAAAGAATATCTGTTTGTAAAACCATCATGCGTTGTCCTCTTATCAAACTGCCACGGACGACCTAATAGCAAATGGCTCGCATCCATTGAAACGACATCGCAAAGTACTTCATCCTTGTACTTTCCAATGGCAAATGGAACTAACACCTGCTTGTTTACTTTAATCTCTCCTCCATTATTCAGCCACTGCAATTTATAGGGATTGGGGTGCTTTGTCATCTTCAGTCCTAACTTTTCAACCATCACGGAACTAGCAACATTAGTGCAACTACCACCATCGATAATTACAACACATACCTTGTCATTGACGAGACATCTTGTATGAAAGATGTTCTCTCGCTGCTGTTCCTCTTGAGTTGGTTGAGTGTTCAAACTTCTCTTGATAACAAGTGCTTCACCGGTTGCAAATGTCTGCACATTGTCATCATCTTCATCAACATCTACTGTATAGAGTTCTGGCTCTTCTTCTTCTGTCTCGGACTCAATCTCGCCACTCTCTAATAGTATCATGGTCCTCCGATTTGGACATTGACTGGCAATATGTCCTCTACCAAGGCACTTAAAACACAAAATGTCTCTTGAACGTTCTGGTTGCATTTGTTGTTTCCCACGCCCAACATCAACAACTGGAGCCATGGGTTTGCTTGTTTCACCCTTTTCTTTGATTTGGAATGGTGTTTGCTTCCTAAAATTGTTAGGAGTACCCAAAGGATTGGAAAATGATTTAAATGGAGTATTACCTCTATTAGAAGACTTTCTACGTTGCTGTCTTTCAACTTTAATCGCCATATGCACCATGTCCTCCAACTCAACATAATGCTGCAACTCAACAACGTTAGAAATTTTAGAGTTTAATCCTGTAAGGAATCGTGCCGTAGTAGCCTCTCGATCCTCAACAATGTTAGCTCGCATCATGGACACCTCTATCTCCTTGTAGTAGTCTTCTACACTCCTATTTCCCTGTTTTACCGATTGTAATTTCTGGAATAAATCACGATGATAGTGAGAAGGAACAAATCTCTTGCGCATGATTTGCTTCATTCCTGCCCAAGTTCTCACTGGACCTTCACCGGTACATCTTCGACTTATCAATAATTGATCCCACCAGATCAAAGCGTAGTCTGTAAATTCCATCACAGCCAAACGAACCTTCTTCTATTCTGAGTAATTATAACACTCGAAAACATGTTCTACCCTGCTTTCCCAAGCAAGATATGCATCAGGATCTGTTCGTCCATGAAATGAAGGTATAGCAACTTTTATGTTAGAAATATTATCATCAACTGCGCGTCCTGATCGTTGATTCACCCTTGGTGAATGTTCGACATCATTTTCATCATTCTATTCATTATGGACAGATTGGGAACCACCCCCATCGATCTTGTCCAAACGAGAATGTATAGGCTCTAATGCATTTTCTAACAGACGTTGCAAGGCACGAGTAAGAGCCTGTATTTGCAAATCTGGTGGCTGATTTTCATCACGAATACGATCTTCTGATCCCGTCATACTTAAACAACACAAAGAATACTGATAAAAAGTTAAGTAAAACAAAAAATAATAAAAGTCCTCACAGCAGACTCACAAAACCTCTCGGTTTTCACTCCAAAGAACGGTGCACTCAAAATACACTCAGCGCTCGTGTTTCACTTGAGAGAATGCTTGAATGGCTTTTTTTTGTCTCCCCTTCTATTCTCACAATGCTCAATGCCTTTTTCCACTCGATCACTCGCAATCAGTTCTTTAGGGAACTAACTCGATCCTTCGGACTTATTAACTGTGTCAAACTTACAAGAGAAAGGGAAAAGAAAGAAAAAAATAAAGGCTAAAGAAACAAATAGTTAAAGAAAGATATAGGACTGGCAAAGAAAAAGAAAAAAAATGAAGAAACGGGGATGACAACAAGAAAGAAAAAAAACTCAACAACTTACTACAAAAGAAATGCTTACAATAATTCTATCACCGAATCAAACAAGAAAAGTTGTTTTGGATGATTTTCACTCAATTCAAGGTGTAATTTGAGCAGCTTCCAACATGTCATACACAATTCAACACTGTTCTTTTGTAATTTGCACAAAATGTCAAAACTGATTTTATTATATATATTTTTCGAATTTTTTTTCTTTTTCTTTTAAACTTTGATATTCGAATTTTTTTTTGTTTTTTTTTTGCTTTTTTTAAACTTTGATCAATATATAATTTTTTTGTTTGTTTGTTTTCTTTTGGTGCAGAACATGCCAAAATCCAACCTAAGCTCTAATTACCACTTGATAAGGCGTTGCTTATCGAAACAACGAACCTTGAAGGATTGCGGATCTAGGATTTTAGCAACATCCTTTCTGCAGCATAAACAACACAAACAAAACAAAAGAAAGGGGACAAAATTCAACATATAAAAAATAAAATTGGAGACGAAAAACTCGAAAGAACCTGCACAATAGACTATGCAAACCCGAATCGAATATGTTTCACGTCGAAGGACTTGGACCCTCTAGATAGCAATCTAGGAACACTAAGTATCAAGGAAGTTTTGACACGACAAACTAAGTCTGAAATGTCAAAAGAAAGTTCAATGAAGAACCGAAATTGAGAGAAAATTCTCACAAGTATTTGTTTAATAAAAATCATCTAACCAGATTACATTGTTTGAACATCTATTTATAAGTACAAGGAAGGGGTTGTCGAATTTGAATTAGTGGCTGTAAATAAAGAATTCAAATTTGAATATGAAGGAGTTATATCCTCTCTTGGCGCCATCAAATACCAGCCACACATTGAATATGTGTGAAATTCAAACATTTGAACTCTTGTTGTTATCCAAAACATTTGAAATTCAAACATTTGAACTCTTGTTCTTATCCCTTTGAATTTGGCATCATATGTAGAGAAGAGGGCTGATTTCGGCCACACATGCACACACATGTGTCAAGGCTATTACGTGTGTGCTGTACATACTGGGATGCCACCTAGGCTGCCACATGTGTATGGGACACTCCCCGACACGTAGGACACCTTCCAGCTACATCTAGACTTGTTAGCTAGAGTTGAGCTGGTGGAGCTGAAATTGAGCTAGCTGGAAATGTACTGAGCTGAAATGAGCTGGAAACGAACTTTTAGAACTATTTCGAGCTGAGAGGAGCTGCACGCACATATTTGAGCTTCAACCGAGCTAGAAATGAGGCCTTAAGCTGCTGTCCATCAAAGTCTTGTAAATTTAATGGAAATCACAATTACAAGCTGGAACACTTGCAATTCTTATTCTTTAACACACTTACAATTTAGAAACAACTTAGAAACAATACAAATACTATCAATCCAATTGCAGAAACGTACTTAGCATAACATATACATACTTAAACGCATGAACTAGTAATATAACAGAGATATGTCACATATCAGCATGCAACATGTTATAAAGCCTATGTTCAAAGGCATGAACATGATAGAATGAATCTGGAATCGTTGCACAAGTAAGGAACAAGACTTCCTTAAATTTCTTTGCCTTAGAACGGGTAATAGGTCCTAATGGTAAGACCTTCGGATCGGTTTTCTTTGTTGGCGTAAATGTGCTCACATCACCTTATATGTACCCTAACCCTTACATGTATCATTTTCCGAATCCTATGGCAGGTTGGAGCGAAATGCCCGGATCAGCTCCATTTCCTGTTATACCGAGCGGACCACCGATATCTAGGCTAGCAACGCAGGAGGGGTCGCAAGGGGGGCCGTCGGAGAGCTCTCCTTTTTACCAATCGCCAGCAACGTATGGCTTTCAAACACTGTCGCCGTTCATGATGCAAACACCTCCACATACACTGTTCTTTAAAGATGGATCATCGTCCCAAGTCCGATAACCAGATGCCGAACCGGAAGAACAACAATCACCACCAGAGGAAGAATAACCGCCGCCGGAAGCTAGAGGAAGGAGGAATTCAGCACGTAACCGTCGACGACCGCCATGTGGAACCGAATCCCCCGGGCATAAACATTGATTACCGTATTAAAATTTATTATTTGAAGTAATGAAATAGAAGTTTATTTGATGTAATACGCATAGAAATTTTTCCGAGTTATTTTGATATTATTTGATATAATTAAAGTAAAAACCCTAACCCTAACATAATTTAATTAAAAACCCTAACCCTAACCTAATTTATTTAAAAACCCTAACCTTAACCTAATTTATTTAAAAACCTTAAGCCTTAAGCCTTAAACCTTAAACCCTAAATCTTAACCTTAACCCTAACCTAAAAGTAAAAACCCTAACCCTAACCTAAAAGTAAAAACCCTAACCCTAACCTAATTTAATAAAAAAACCCTAACCCTAACCTAATTTAATAAAAAAACCGTAACACTAACCTAATTTAATTAAAAACCCTAACCCCAACCTAATTTAATTAAAAACCCTAACCCTAACCTAATTTAATCCTAAACCCTAACCCTAAACTAATTCAATTAAAACCCTAACACTAACCTAATTTATTTAAAAACCCTAAACCTAATCTAATTTAATTAAAAACCCTAACCCTAACCTAATTTATTTAAAAACCCTAACCCTAACCTAATTTAATTAAAAACCCGTCCCTAACCTAATTTTACATAATTTGATAATTTTACTAACCATTAACAAAAGTTTTTGGGCTTAATAATTTTACATAGTTTTACATAATGTTAGATTTGGTAAAATGTTTTGACTGGTACTAACAATTAAGAAATTAATCTAATTTGATAATTTTACTAAAAATTAATACAATTATCAATTAATAATTGAATAAAATATATTTTTTTCTAAAATTACATTCAACTATTGCGATTAGGGCATGATCGACTTGTATGGCCAGGGTTCCTACACCATCCGCACAACTTCTGTTGACTAGCTGTTTCTCGGATATCCATATTGTTCCGTATTCTAGTGGAGCAAGGTTGACCCTTTGGTTTGCGACGCAATTCTCTATCCGGTAACAGCTTAAAAAGAGCAAGAGATATGGGCGGCCACTTACGTTCATCTGGGACCGGTAGGAAAACGTGTCTCCATACGTTGTACATGTTTTCTAATTTGTACACTTCGTCCACATAACTCAGCGGATCCATACGGAGTTTCTGACAAGCTGCAATAACATAAGCGCATGGATACCGAAGTGCATCAAACTTCCCACAGTCACAAGTCCTGTTTCGCAAGTGTACACGATATTGCCAGCCAACAACACCTTGGTGCGGTCTGTCAAACTCCGTCACGCGAAAGCATAAATTGTCTCGATCGTGACACACTGTGTGCATGATGTTTGCCCTCGCCTTCGCATTGTTAATTTCTTGAACTACCTTACTGTACCATACATGGCCACCCTGCATCTGGCCTGCATAAGTTGCTGCTCGATTAGGAAATAGCGCCGCCAAATGAAAATATGTCTCTCGCACAACCGATGTTATCGGTAGATGATGCGTTCCTTTAAGAACAGAATTTATGCATTCTGCCAGGTTCGACGTCATATGGCCACATCGTAGGCCTTCGTCGTATGATTGTGCCCACTATTCGAAACGTATGTTACAAAGGTAGTCTGCCCCTTCTTCGTTTTGGGATCGTAAAATTGCCAACATCTCGTGAAAACGATCTTTATTTATTTCATACCCTGCCAATATAAGTTCATCGCGAATATTTTATACCACTTCTACCAATAAAACTAATTTAAATTGACAAACGAAATAATACAGTTATAGAGTAAATACCCATGTCGGTCACTTGTCATCGTTCGCTCTTAGATGGATATTGTCTGTAGTAGTTCGAAGCAACGTGTCTTAGGCAATATCTATGGTGTGTGCGCTACCACAAGCTTCCCTCTCGATCAAATGCAGCTAGTATACCGGTGCCCCGATCTAAAATAACACAGAAATCAGGATGGGGGCACACATGCCTCCTTAACCTAGAGAGAAAGAAATCCCAGTCATCAGACGACTCCCTCGATGTTATTTTAAATGCAATTGGAAGAATTCTCCCACCGCCGTCCTATGCCACTGCAACCAATAGCTGATGAGTATACCTACCGAACATAAAGGTACCGTCAATTTGTACCAACGGCTTGCAGTATGGAAATGCGTCTCGGCATTGCTTAAAGGTCCAAAATAGGCATTTGAACACTTGGCATCCACGTAGCAATCGGCCGTTGTAGTACGCATGTTCCGTTTCAAGGTCTGTGATGGCACCTGGGACGTATCTCTCTAGCACCTGACACCACTGCCATATTTCATTATATGAGGCGTCCCACCCACTATGCATCTTCTCCAACGCCTTTTGCTTAGCTATCCAAGCCTTGCGGTAAGAGGGCATGTACCCCATTTGGCTACGGATATTGGCAATTATCACCGGCACTGAAGTCCTAGGATCTGCTTTTATCGTGGGCAGTATCAAGCTAGCCAACATAGCTGAATCCATTTTGGGATGATCTTGTGAAACACCTACAGAGGGAGGGAGTACATTAAATAATGCAACATTGCAAAATAAAATTATTATTCAGATACATTCAATACTGTACCTGCAGCACATGTATGTGGACCTTTGTACTTTTATCTCCCACAACCCTGTCCTTTTCCTTAACGAGGCAACGATTTTCCATGAATATGTGCCGTCTTGCACCGCACACTTCGCCTCAAACTTATCAGATTTTGATTTAACGACGTGGTAATTAACGCTGTTTTTGATGCTATGCTGTTTCAAAGCACCAATAAAACTATCCTTATTGGTAAACTGATTACCAACTTCAAGTTCACCGAAATCTACCCCCGAACTTGTACGATCGTTCAACCGGTGTAGTAGATCTGGAAACTCTTACGCATCATCTGCAGACAGATCGACATTATGCATGTGGGCTGGAGGTGAGTATGCTCTGAATCGTGGATTTTCTTCATCATCTGAACTCCTTTCACCATCTTCAACTTCTGTTAGAATAGGCTCCAGTTCAAAAAATAATCCCACCTTTACACCATCCGGCCCGGGCTCTCGAGGTGGATCCACATCGGAGTCATCTTCTAACGCACAATCATCTGCAGCGTACGATGTCCCCTCACCGGTTGATGTCGTAGGTAGTACGTCATCCTTTCTTCTGGGCATTTGATAACGTCCCCAATTGGATGTAGATTGCTATCCACTAGAACTTGATGCAGTTCCCTAGTACGTATTTCCAGTGTCAAACATCGAGCCACTGACGTACATGTCCCATCCACCGACAGAGTGTCTTGCGGGGGATGCGCATTCGACACTGCTACCAAACATGGGCTGTTCCGTATTTTGTAACCCGCTAATCGAGTGTCGGCCAGGGGTCGTGTATACATCTCGAACACCGGATGGAAGTACATCAGTTGGCGACGTAAATTGTACATATAACTCAATATAAGTTGCTCCGCTAACAAGATGAGTCTGCACCATTGTCTCCAAGCTACGAGCACCTTTTATGTTGAACGAGTCATATGTCACCGGATCAACACAAGAACGAAATCGATACGTGATTGACAGAACTTTCATTGGTGTCGTTCTAAAGATTTTACACCTAATTCTTTTACGAAGTTCTGTCAAATCTATGTTCTGGTTAAATGACAGTCGCACCGTATTCTCCGAAAAAAACAACACCATTCTCGGTGTGGCAAACCTCACCATCGTGGTAAATAACAACACTAATACATTTACTCATTTTGAAACTCTAACTTTCTTAGCCTCTCTAAAATGTTTCTGCTATGACTTATGCATTCTAAGAACATTTTCTGCCTAATTTATAGCCTCAGCCCAAACTTGCTACTGTAGCAAAATCGCGTCCACGAGGGCGCGATTTTATACTATTTGCTCAGAAACGTCAAAAAAAATTATTTCTTACATGACCAACTGTAGCGAAATCGCGTCCACGAGGGCACGATTTCACAATTTCTTCTCAAATAGCATCCTGGTAGAAGCGATTTTATGCTATTTGCTCAGAAACGTCAAAAACATTACTTCTTACATGACCAACTGTAGCGAAATCGCGTCCACGAGGGCACGATTTCACAATTTCTTCTCAAATAGCATCCTGGTAGAAACGATTTTATACTATTTGACCAGAAACGTCAACTAGAAATAATTTATTCCGGGACCCCTAAACCCTAAAAAGCCTACACCCTAAACCCTAAAAGCCAAAAAACTCAAACGTGAAATCAATGTCAAAATCGCGTCCCCGGGAATGCGCTACGTGGCAGAACATCACGTCCACGTCAGCGCGACCTGCTGACGTGGAAGGAAATCGCGCCCTCAAGGACGCGATTTCCTTCCACATCAACAGGTCCCTGACATCGATGTCCTGACACGTACCCTGACATCGTAAAAAACGACTTTTTTTGGTAAATCAGCTCTGATTTTTTAAAGAAAATTTTGTTCTTTAAATCTAAAGTAAGTAAATTGATGTGATAAGTGTAGGTGGTTTGAGAGTTTACTTCTAGGGTTTGTTTTCTGTATTTCAGCTACCCTAACCGTGCCCGGGTATTTTCTCTCCATACATCCTGATTCTGAGGAGAATAGGCATGTAGAAACTATATATTTGTTTCTGTTCTCAATGTTTATAAAGATAAATTATTGGTTAAGCGTGGAGTTCAGCGGATTAATTTTCCATTAGGGATCAGATCAGATTATCTAAAGTTGTTGCTATTTGCATTCATTTAACTTTGTGGGGAAGAAGGAAAGTTCTGGGTCCTAAGAAATGTTACTTGGATTCTGCATTTTTCCCTGAAATATCTGTGATATTAGAAACATTTATGTTCAACACATCCGTTGAGGCGTGACTAAAATGTGAATAGAACTTAGAAGATTGGGCATGTATGTGTTGAATATACCTTTATCTGGCGATTAAGTATGGGTAGCGTAGTAAATGAAGTTGTTATTGATGTCTTAGGAATCATGATCATGTTCGGACTGCCTTTTAGCATCTTGTATAGTTGAAATAAGCTGTGTGCCCCACATATGATGGTGTGATTGTGATATGAGGGTTGCGCGCAGACCAAGATCGAGTTGCCAAGTCACGGGAAACTCCTACGAAAACCCTAAACAATCAGATCTGAAACGAAACAGAAAATTAAAAGATTAGAACTTTGAATTTCCAGATCTGAAATAAAATCCCCAAATCAGCAAAGAATCAAATTGAGAATAGAAATAAGTGTTAATAAGGGTTCTTGAAACCCTAAAGGAGATTGCGATTCTGCCCAATTGAACACCAATATAGTTTTCCCCAAATTTCGATAATCTAATTTCACCCAAAAAGAGTAAGGAAGAACCCTAGAAATTGGGGATTTTTGGGCTGATTCCTTAAGATATAAAAAAAACTAAAAACACAATAAGAACAGAAAATAAATTAGATAAAGATTCAGCATAAGCAGAAATAAAGAAAGAATTGACAGCAATAAATTAAAAGATAAGTCCTAAGAGCCTTGAAATCCCCAAATATCTCACAACTCCTTTCAAACGGCTCTAATCTCCCCTCCAAAGAATATCAAAGGCAAGAAGAAGGCTGAAGATGGCTCCCACAATCAAAAGATTGTTAAAACAACTTCTAAAGAAAACTCAAGAGAGAATTCTTGGAGAAAAACTCAAAGCGAATTCTGCACTTAAACAAATCTGATATTTTTGATATAATTGAGAAGTTGTTTACAAGGTGGCCAGCCATGCCTTTAAATAAGCCTTATAACTAGTCCTAATCTAATTAGAAAACTAAAATAAAAAAAAACTCCTAATTATTTTAATATGAAAATTCGGTCAAAGGTCTTTATTTGAGATTCTTGGACTGAATATTTACATAAAAATTTAAAATAAGTAAATAAATAAATAAAAATAAAAATAAAACTTTACAACTTGGGACACTTTGACAATTTGGCCTGATTTTCGACTAAGTATGGTTTGTCTTCTTGTTTGGGCTTGGGTTGGGCCTTTGAGACTCGTATCAGATTGTATTTCATAAACTACCTTTATCAAATTTGCTGTGCGTAATCTAACATTTGCACCTAGTGATTTTGAATTGAATGTTAGTAGGTAATCACAGGTGTGAATCTTCACCAGTTTTCACACAGACCAATATGCCATAGAAGGTCTTAGTGTGTTTAATCTTTGAGTATATCCTCTTGAAGAATTTTCCTCTACACTCCCAAGTAGATCCACAATCAGCTATATCTTTTGAATAATGAACTCAATGAGAATTTGGCCAAATTGGTTTTGACTAATCATTAATACAGTAAACAAGCACTGCAAAATTCTATGGTAATAAACACACTACTGTGCTTTGCTAAATTTATAGCTATAATGTAATTGCTCTCATGAACCTCTCAGCCACATGCTCATGCATACTGGCTGATTATTCTTTTCAATTTTGGTAGCTCTTCAACGTGATGCTTTCCATAAAAAGGTGTGCTAGTGAAACTTCAATATGTGATGCATAACTCAAATTGTGTTCGTAGGAAGTGAAAATTTTAGAATTACTACTATTGCTTTATTGTTGTACAATTATTATATGGCTCTCTGATATCGAAAAGTATAATCTGGAATGCAGGATTGTTTCTTTATCAGCAAACTTGGACTTTATGATCTTCAATCACAGAGCGAAAGCACTTCCTTTAGAAACGGATATGAAGCTGAAGCATTAAGATCAATGAAGCTTCATGGTCCTTTGATTAAGGAGATTACGACTGTTGGCAGGTCTGTTGAACGTAAGAGTAGAGAGCCTATGTCTCAGGTCATTGTCAATTGTTTTCTGAAGTGGTAATGTTTTTTAACCTTTCATTACTTGCTAGAATTTGGCTTTTGGCTTTCTTGTTTATTTCTGTTACTTTGCCTGACATACTGAACCCTAGTTTTTAGTTGGAATCATTATAAGGGATTCTACCTGGCTAGCAATTCAATATATTATTCTTCTTTACATTTTCTTCTGTCTGTAGTCCTAACCTGTTTCATGTTTGGCAGAGAGCAAATTCTTGAATTTCCAATTATATCCAATCCAAAGTGGGTAGTAATTCTTAAACTCCAGCTATAATCTAATTTTAATCCTTTTATTCATTACTGTTGGTTTGTTGTTGAATTGCAATCGACTTCAACACAGTCCTCTTAGTAATCTTTTAGTAAAAGGATTGAGCCTATCATATCGTCTATCTTTTAGATAGTTACAATGTTATCCAGATATGCAAGACCGACTGAACACAAACTGAAAATTTAACCATGAATCGTGCGCTGTCGTGGTTTTGAATCATGAATCGTGCACTGTCGTGGACAATTTAACCATGCATGCATATTTGATGCACGATATTTAGTCCAACGTCATGAATCTGGTACAAACAATTTTCCTCTGCAACCCAAAATCGGGGGCAACGTTTTGTCTACTAAAGAAACAGACGTGGCAGCTTCGGCATCAATTGGTAGACTTGTCAAAGACAGCTCTGCAAAAGTGCAAAACGTATCATCATCTGGTGCAATAATAGAGTTTCGGATTGATCTGTTGCTCGAGGAGTATCAAGTTGACCTCCAACTCCATGCGAAATTCTTGGGCAAGAGTTGCAAAATACATTCTGAACTCGAAGATATGTTGTTCACATGTGAATGCAATAATGCTTGAACCTGAAACACTGCAAGTTTAACTAAAATAATGTGTACTTCTGTATAAATAAATAATCAATGCAATTCTAGGGTTCACATTTTAAGGGTAAGGCAGACAAGCTCACTTGACAAGACTACAAAGAATAGCAGAATGCATATAAGAGTGTGCAATGAAGCAACTAAAGAGCAGTTTCCTCTCCAATTTTATGATGCAAACCAAAAATGGTATAAGCAATACAAAGTGCTGAGAATTCAGGACCCTTTAGAAAAGGGGAATTTCTCAGTTGTGCTCGAGAATGAGTGAGCTAAAGTTATTTGTTGCACTCAGATATCTAGGATACCATTTATCAAGTTACTAAATCAAGAAGAACAGGAATATGGTTCCACTCAAAAAGGGTGCTCTAGTCATCTTTGTAAAGCAAGATGAAGCATGGATGGAAAATCAAGATCCACGCTACCCAAAAGTTTATTTTGTTAGTTATATGACATGGAGGTTTATGATTTGTTGAATTTTTCTAACAGATATAACAGTATAAAATGAATGAAAGTTGCAAAGATAATTTTAATTTCTATTTTTTGCTTCGTAAAGATTCTAAATTTGTATTGTTCATTTTAGTAAATTATATATTATAATTATTTAATACTAAGAATTTTATTAAATTATATATTTTTATTAAATTATATTTAATAATAATTATTTTAAATTATATTTTATAGTATTATATATTATGATTTTAGTAAATTCATATAAGAATATTTAATACTAAGAATTTTATTAAATTATATATTTTTGTTAAATTATATTTAATAATAATTATTTTAAATTATATTTTATAGTGTTATATATTATGATTTTAGTATATTCATATATTGTATTAAATTATATTTAATAATAATTATTTTAAATTATATTTTATAGTATTATATATTATGATTTTAGTAAATTCATATATTTTATTAAATTATATATTTTTATTAAATTATATTTAATAATAATTATGTTAAAATATGATTAAATTATTTATTTTTTTATATTAATAATCTTATTAAAATTTAATAACAATAACAATAACAATAATCATCTACCTAAAAAAAATTATGCTAAGGGTATTCTAGTCATTTTAGTTTTTTTCGTTATGCTATTACAACATTATTCCATTCAACCAAACACAAGAATACTATTATGCCTTTATTCTATTCCATTCAACCAAACAAAATGATTACCTATTACGCCTCTATTCCATTACACATTTATTCCATTACAGCGAACCAAACGAGCTCTTAGTGTTATAGACTTATAGTTATTTTCTATTATTATGTACTCTAATATTTTTCGTGTCTATCTTTTAGTGTGAAAATAAGATTCAAGAATAATAAAACAAGCCAAGAGAAGAAGTTAAATTGCTAGCAACGTACACATGGTTTACTACATTTTCAAACAAATTCATATTTAATACATTCTTGGTGTATAAATTTATATGCGGGCAATAACTTAAGTAATGCAATGTACTAGAAATAAAGGTGAATATTTGGTTGGGTCGAGTCGAATCGAATAAAAAAAATTGAGTTTCTCGAGTTGACGAATTATATTTTAGCAACTAAACTCAATTTGATTTTTTTAATCAAATTAAATCGAATCAAAAAATTTCGAGTCAAGTCGAGTCGAGTTAACGGATCTTATTATTTATACTCAATGTTGGTTTACATGGACTGATTATTTAACTAGTAGACGAAATACAAGATTATTGAACTACATAAACAATATAATGATTTTCTCTTTTAACTTAATAAGTAAACATTTATCAAAACGACGTAGCTTTGCCTTTTAACTTAATAGTTTTGATTTTTAACTTTAGAAAAGGTAAACATTTATCAAAACGACGTACTTTTTTCTTTTCTTATTCGGATTTTTGGATAATTTGAATTGTGTAATTCATATTCGAGTTAAACCGAAAAACTTAATTTTTTATTCGAGTTGATCCGAATAACTTGATTAACTCAAATAACTCAAACTATTTAATTCAAAATTTAAATTTTTTATCGACTTTTTCAAATCAAATCGGATTTTGCTCATCCCTAGTCAGAAAATTCCATAAACTACTAAAAAAATTAATTATATTACCAAAAAAAAAGTTTGATTATATTTATTTCATTTGGAGAAAATTTATTAAGTGTGATGTGTTGTCAATATATATATTGCGACAATGTATAAAATACATATACCATTTTAAAAACACTTCAACATTATTATACGGATACATCTTGTTATATCACAATACAAACATTATCTTGAAGTTTGCATTTCTACATGCGTTAAATGGGCTTGGCATAGAGATTAGTCTTCCTTGGCAATGAGGCACTAAATTTCTCAGTCATGTCCAAATCATTTGGTGACATTCCACCAGGCAACTCCCAATCAAAACAATGCACCAATTGAGCTAAAATAAGTTTAACTATGATTAACCCTAACTTCTTCCCGGGGCATACTCTACGGCTTGAACCAAATGGGATGAGTTCAAAATCATGTCCATGAAGTTCTATATTGCTATTAATGAACCTTTCTGGAAAGAACTCTTCAACATTATTGGACCAGACATTAGGATCTCTCCCAATTGCAAAAACATTCACAATGACCCTCGACTTTTTCGATATGTAACAACCATCAATAATTATGTCCTTCATTGACTCGCGAGGAATTAGCATAGGTGCAACGGGATAAAACCTTAAAGTTTCTCTCACAACCATGTCTAGGTACTCCAATTTGGGTAAATCATTTTCTTCCACCATTCTCTTCCCGATAATACTTTCTAACTCTGATTCGAGTTTTAACATTACCCTCGGATGCCTTATGAGCGCTGATAATGCCCATTCCAATGTGGTAGATGAGGTGTCCAAGGAAGCCACAAACATATCTATTGTTATGGCTTTGATGCTATATCGATCCATTATATCACCATTGGGATTCATTTGCTTATTTAACTCCGTAAGCATCGTACCGATGAAATCATCCTGCTTTTGCTGTTGATGGTCGTTAATGATCATCTCGAGGGCTTTGTCAGGTTTTTCACCAAGTGTCCTTGTTCGAGCTTTGAGTCCCTACATGGTTGACAATAATCAACACCTTTCGCTTAGTGGTTGTTCATAATGTGTATGGTTAATTTCTTTTGAAATAGTATATTAAAATACACACAAACATAATACCTGTAGGTCAAAAGCACCAAAAAAAGGCACAAAATCTGCAAGATTGAAAACTCCTACCAAGTTAGTAAGCTCTTCAATAAGCTCCTGAAGGTTAAATTCCTCATACCTCTCCACAGGCCCCAAAATCATTTTTAGAGTCATCTTTTCAATAAGATTCCCCACCATCTTACTAATGTTAACCACTTCCTTTCTTGTTGCTGCTTTCTTCAAAGATTCAATGAAATGCGTTAGCACGTCCTTCCTCGATGGAGCAAACGATTCAATTTTTGATACAGTAAAAAGTTGTTGACTGCAAAGCTTCCTCACACTGCGCCAATATTGTCCATATCCTGTGAATGCTATTCCCTTTTTGCCATTGTAAATTGATTTTAGCACTTGAAGTTTTGGTCTGCTTGCAAAAACATCATCATGTGTCTTAAGAAACATCTCAGCGGCTTGAGGGGATGAAACGACAATAGTTCGCACAGAGCCTAGCATTATGGACATTATAGGACCATGTTTTTTGGCCAAGTGATAAAGGGATCGATGTGGAAGCACGCCTAACATGTGGAGGTTACCAATGATTGGCAAGGGTCGAGGACCAGGAAAGGTTTTGCCTTTTCCTTTGCCATGTTTCGAGATGTAAAATAGAATGTAAAAGGGGCAAAAAATTGCAAGGACTATAAGAAGAGTTTTTGCTGAAGGATTCATTCTTCTTAATCAATTAACCTAATGGATATGCCTCTATTGTATATCCCCCTTTCTATTTATACATTTATATATCAACTATAATAAATTATTTTATTCTTCTCTGTAGATACTTTACACATATTATAAATGAATAGAAAGGGACAACTCCCTGACCATATTCGATTTGAATCTTACTAGTCACTGTCAATTTCCTTTTATAGATATTTTATCATTTAAGTCAGTGGAAATTCTCTAACTAGTCACTGTCAATTTTTTTATAGATTTTTTATCACTTTAAGTCCAAGGGCTAGCAAGTGAAATTTTTTTATTTAGACCCTTTTATAATTTATAAAATTTTAAAATAGTAATAGTAAAATTATATTTTAGTGTCTGTTGACACTATTTTTTTTGACAAGACGGGGTCGATTTGTATTTTGAAAATGAAAATAAAAATGGGAGTCGCCACCAATCTTTTTTTATAAGGTGTGATCGGGTCACCTTGAAAAGCGGTTGTTTTAATAAACAATTTGATTTTATTAAAACAACGATCTTGGTCCACGAAATTCAGAAAAACGGGTTTGGGAGTCGGTTACATACGAAGAAGGATTAACACCCTCGTAACGCTCAAAATTGGAACCTAGTTGATTAATTAATGTATTAGTGTCGAAGATTAAAAATTTTAAAGAGATTTAAAATACGATCCTTTATTGAAATGTTGAAAATTTTCGAGAAAAGGGCATATTTCACGTTAATCGAGAAAGAGAATAATATCCAATAAGTTAGGACACAATGTCTTGAATTCTCGATACGCAAATGAATGCCAAAAATTTACTTATTTAAAAGATATTTAGCTATCTTGGATTTAAAAAATGGATCATGCACAGTAAGTTAGGACACGATTTTTTCTTAATTCCCGAGATCGCTTAAAACTTAAGAAAAAAAAAGGGATCATGCCCAGTAAGTTAGGACACGATCTCGTCTCAATTCCCGAGATCATTTAAAACTTGAGTTTGAAAAGATTCGTGTATTTAGATTTATTGTGAAAATCGAAACCCCGTAAGTTAGGGTACGACCTTCTCGAATCTAAACACGAGATTTTGCTTATTCAGAAATCATAATTTATCCATTGAATAAAATTAATCTAACACAAAATAGTAGAAATAAAACACGGTGTCAATATGTGTAACAAAATAAAAATGAATATGATGATGTACACATAAATAATACGAGCAACAACAACAACAAAAAAAAGGATAAATAAAAAGGTTGAATCAGTTATACAAAATAACAAGTATATAAGCAAATAAAATTAAAACATTCTTTCAAGATAATAATCAAAATGTAAATAAAGAAATAAATAAAGAAAATGAATAAGATTATAAAAAAGTAAAAGATATATATATGTATATGTATATATATATATGTATATAAAAATTGTAAGATGAAAAATACATATAAGTATATATATTCGTGAAAATAAAAAAGTGTATATAGATATATATAGATATGTATATAAATTATAAAATATATATAAAAAAATATAAGTATGTATATATATAAATCAAAGATATGTATGTAGAATAAAAATAGTTTGTTACAATTTATATATATACATAAAATAGTATTGTATAAAAATATTATTGATTTTTAAAGCATAGAAGTATAGATAAATAATTTTTTTAAAAATGTATTATAAAATAAAATCATTAAAAATATATAGACAATATTGAATAAGTATAAAAACATAAACTAATACATTATGAAAGTAGATATAATATATGATAAAAAGAATTAAAATAATAGTACATAATAAAATAAAATAATATATATATATAAAAAGGTAAATAGATATATAAACTAATACAATAATAATACCTATAATAATAATAATAGTAATAACCTAATTAGTTTAATAATAAAAAAATAACAATAGAAAGGGATTAAATTAAAAATAAACAGAATCTTAGGGGCGAAATCGAAAATGGAAATAAAGAAAAGGATTAAATTGTGACACGCGCGAAAGGAGGGGGACCAAAACAGTAAATATCTCGCCCTCCAAAACTATGCGGCTAAATTAAAATAAAGGAAAAGAAGGAAAAAGGGCCGAATTGCAACGCGTTGCAAAAGCGGAGGGACCAGGGTTGCAAAAGCAGAGGGACCACTACCGTAGTCGGTGGCCGGTGATGGAAAAGTGGGCTTTTCGGCCCCATTTTTTTTAAAAAAGCTCGAAGACCAAGCCTTCTTGACCCAAAAGGCCGAAGGGAAAGGATCCTCTACGCCCTCCTCAGCCCGATTTCGGCGACGGAAATGGACCTCCGGCGATAGTCGCAGAATCCACCAAGTGAGCCATTCCATTTTCTTTTTATTTCGTTTATTAATGGCTTTTTTTAAACAACAGATTTGTAAAAAGAAAATAATAGATAAAATAAACAAATAAATCTTAAACAATGAAGAAAACAACAACCTTTTTTTCGATTTCTAATGTTCGTAAAATTGCCAGAAAAAATTATAGTGCTCGTATTCGGCTTATATAACCGATTTTAAAATCCCTAAACTTCTATTTTTTTGTCGTTTTGTGCTTTAGATTGTTGTTTGTTGTTTGCTGCTTCTCTTTTGTTTTTTTCTTTTGTTGTATTCTCTGCTTGCGTGTTGTTCACTAGTTTGCAAGCATCAGAGGTTGACGGCTGCTGATAGGCGAGCCTTATTGCTTTGATCCACTTCAGGTAGCTTCATTCTAGTCCATTGCTTCTTATTGCTTTGATCCACTTCACGACACCTTTAGAGAGATATGACTTCAATCTACTCTGTTACAACTCTATGGGGATGAGATTTGTGGTTTTAGTCTGCCCCACTACAACTTCAGGGAGATAAGACTTGTATCTTCAACATGCTTTACTCCAACTTCAAGGAGATAAGGTTTGATAAGATAAGATTCGTTATTGTAGCTTCAATTTGTTCCACTACACCGCTAGGGAAGTAAAATTCACCGTTGTGACTTCAATCTTTTTAATTGTAATGTCGGGGAAGCAAGATTCGCCGTTATAACTTTAATCTATTCCACTGCACTACCAGGGAAGTAAAATTCACCGTTATGGCTTTAATCTTTTTAAATGCAATGTCAGGGAAACAAGATTCGCCGTTGTAACTTCAATTTGTTCAACTGCACCGCCAGGGAAGTAAGATTCGCCGTTGTGGCTTCAATCTTTTTAATTGCAATGCCGGGGAAGCAAGATTCGCTGTTATAGCTTCAATCTATTCCACTACACCACCAAGGAAGTAAGATTCGCTGTTGTGGCTTCAATCTTTTTAATTGCAATGTCGGGGAAGCAAGATTTGCCGCTGTAGCTTCCATCTGTTGCACTGCACCGCCAGTAAAGTAAGATTCGCCATTGTGGCTTCAATCGTTTTAATTGCAATGTCGGGGAAGCAAGATTCGCCGTTGTAGCTTCAATCTGTTCCACTGCACCTCCAGGGAAGTAAGATTCGCTATTGTGGCTTCAATCTTTTTAATTGCAATGTCGGGAAAGCAAGATTTGCCATTGTAGCTTCAATCTGTTCCATTGCACCACCAGGGAAGTAAGATTCGTCGTTGTGGCTTCAATCATTTTAATTGCAATGTCAGGGAGCAAGATTCGCCATTGTAGCTTCAATCTGTTCCACTGCACCTCCAGGGAAGTAAGATTTCCCGTTGTGGCATCAATCTTTTTAATTGCAATGTCAGGGAAGCAAGATTCGCCGTTGTACCTTCAATCTATTCCACTGCACCGCCAAAGAAGTAAGATTCACCGTTGTGGCTTCAATCTTTTTAATTGTAATGTCGGGGAAGTAAGATTCACTGTTGCAGCTTGAATCTGTTCCACTGCACTGCCAGGGAAGTAAGATTTGCCGTTGTGGCTTCAACCTTTTGAATATCAATATCGGGGAAGTAAGATTCACCGTTCTACCTTTAATCTATTCCACTGCACCGCCAGAGAAGTAAGATTCGTCGTTGTGGCTTAAATATTTTTAATTGCAATGTCGAGGAAGCAAGATTCGCCATTTTAGCTTCAATTTGTTCCACTGCACCGCCAGGGGAGTAAGATTCACCGTTGTGGCTTCAATCTTTTTAATTGCAATGTCGAGAAAGCAAGATTTGCCGTTGTACCTTCAATCTGATCCATTGCACCACCAAGGAAGTAAGATTCGCCATTGTGGCTTCAAGCTTTTTAATTGTAATGTCCGGGAAGCAAGATTCGCCGTTGTACCTTCAATCTGTTCCACTGCACCGCTAGGGAAGTAAGATTCGCCGTTGTGGCTTCAATCTTTTTAATTGCAATGTCGGGGAAGCAAGATTCACCATTGTAACTTCAATTTGTTCCACTGCACCGCCAGGAAAGTAAGATTCACCGTTGTGGCTTCAATCTTTTTAATTACAATGTCGGGGAAGCAAGATTCACCGTTGTAGTTTCAATCTGTTCCACTGCATGGCTAGGGAAGTAAGATTTTTCGTTGTAGCTTCAATCTGTTCCACTGCACTGCCAGGGAAGTAAGATTCATCGTTGTGGCTTCAATCTTTTTAATTTCAATGCCGGGGAAGCAAGATTCACCGTTGCAACTTCAATCTATTCCACTGCACTGCCAGGGAAGTAAGATTCACCGTTGTGGCTTTAATCTTTTTAATTACAATGTAGGGGAAGCATGATTCACCGTTGTAGGTTCAATCCATTCCACTGTATCGTCAGGGAAGTAAGATTCACCGTTATGGCTTCAATCTTTTTAACTGCAACCTCAGGGGTATGAGTAACTCGATTGATCTGTTCTCTGGGGAACATGACCTGTAAAGTCCATTTTATGAACCTATTTATGCCTAGTGTTTAGGATGTCATGATTAGAATGAATCAAATGCTCCTAACTAGATATGCTTGCATGAATGCAAAATGTCATGAAAATGATCCCTTTTTAATGTTTAGGTTATCATTCCTCGTTGTTCATCAAGGTTCTATCACCTATGCCTTCTTGTTCAGCTGGTATCTTTAACAGAAAAACCAAAGAAATAGTTGCAATTTAGACTATTCTTTCTCCAATGCTTCTAGCCCTCAAGTTGGTTAGTTCTAAACAATAGCCCTATTTCAGCTCCTCGTACTATTTAGAAGCTTTCAATGTAATATGCAGAACTCCTTCTGCTTGAATATTGTTAGTCCATTAATCGTTACTTCAATGAAAAATGCTTGAAAAAGATTATCAAAATGGACAAGATGAAGTTTTGTTGAGAGCAAAGCTTGAAATGAATGAATTAATCAGGATAGCAAATTTTGCTAGAATACAAAATGAGAATAAATTAATCAAGATGGCGTATTTTGCCAAAATGGAAAAAAAAGAATAAAATAGAAATAGGTGCACTAAATATCGCAACATGAGCTTCTCTGCCCCAAACATCTTGAGGGCCCTTTTGAACTTGATATGTGTTTAAAAGTCCTAGAAGACTTTGTTGATACCCCAAGATGTAGCATCTCTACTTCTTATTAATTCGGAGAGGACAAGACTACCACATGCCCTACATTTGATCAAAATTTGAATTGCCCATACCTGGGTTTTCAATTCAAAACCCTTTTGGTCTCAAGGTACCCTTTGCGGGTTTTCACCTTGGCCTCTCTTTTTCTTTTTCGTTCTTCTTTTCTTTTTTTTTTCTTTCACTTTTTTTTCAAGTGAAGAATTTATTGCTTGAATTATAATTCTCAAGATTAGGCAGGTTTTTGCCATCCATCTTGGTCAATATCAATACTTTTTTAGATAAGGCCTTCCACATAAGGTCCTTTCCAGTTTGGCATCCACTTTCTTCTGAAGTCCTTTTGTATAGGAAGGATCTTTCTCGATATCAGGTCCCTCTTATGGAATTCTCTGGGTGAACCTTTTTTTGGTGAGCTCGCATCATTCGCTTTTGGTACATTTGACCATGACGAATAGCTTTCTACATTTTCTCTTCAATCAAATTTAACTGATCATATCGGGCTTCGATCCATTCTGCTTCATCCAACTTCAGCTTTGATAAGACTCGAATGGTAGGAATATCAACTTTGATGGGTAAAACTACCCCTATTCCATATACTAATGAGAAATGAGTTGTCCCGGTAGAAGGTATTTTGTTTTTTTTGTTTTGTTTTATTTTGTTTTGTTTTTTTTGTTTTGTTTCTTTTTGTTGCCTCCACTATACCATTCATTTTGGGGTGACATGGTGTTAATCTTGAACAGACTGTAAACTTCTGATATCGTTCTGTTGTTCAAATTTGGTGCATTGTCAGATATGATTCTTTTTTGGCATTCCATACCGACATATGATTTTTATTTTCAAGAATTTGCTAACTGTCAACTTCGTGACATTAGCATATAAAGCAGCTTCCACCCACTTAGTGAAGTAATCGATGACCACAAAGATGACTCGATAACTGCCAGAAGCTTTTGGCGAGATCAGTTCAATGACCGTCATGCCTCACATAGAGAAAGACCACGACTTCCCTTGATTCTTTGTAAGGTAGGATCTGTTTCTCAACTTGTTCTACCATCCGTAACAAATTAGGAGATAAACAACAGTCTTGGTAGTCTTCAAAGTCCTGAGGTTTCTCTGGACACATATCTTGCTCAAAAGGAGATTCTGAGTCAATAGCAGTGTCGCTCATATCATTGATATCTAAAGACCTGTTAAAGGAACAAAAGAAGACTCAAAGAACCAATGAATCAAAGGGGAATTATTTGTGTGGTATGAGTATGAATGAAATGGAAGGAACAAAAAAATGTTCGCCAAAATAAGACACAAAGATGCATTTCGTTGAAATAAAAATAGTAGACATGTGCCTTTTTCACAAAAGGATTTTCTATTGCTCCCAGGCTTAAAGCAATAAAAGTGTTCTGAATATTACTCTAAACTGGTCCTTAAAAACACAAGAATCTCCTCCACAGTCTAGTTGTTTAGAACGCCTCTAGGGATGTAGAAACAAATTCCTGATAGTTTTTTTTAGTTCCTTCTTCAAAGGAACAAACATTTTTATCTTCCGAACCATCGATATATTCAAAGAATTCCAATTCTTTATCATCCATCTGGCTCTGTACTAGAGTTCTAAACTCGACGTACTTTTGGATTTTAGGAAATTTATTGTATGCAATGAAATGTAATGTTGATGCATGAATGTAAAAAGAAGCGTTGATCTTGATTCAATTCTATTAGAACAACTTTTCTAGAAAACAAGTCTCTTTACATAAAATGGATATTTACATATACGACCTTGTCCTAATACTCGAAGTAAAGACATCGATCATTTTCCTCAAATCCATATATTAAGATCAAATCTTGCGAACTCTGCAAAGGGGTGCCTTCTTTATCTCCTTTTTGCTTGATCCAAGTCGCGACCCATTGTTCACTCATCCTCGTGATGCTCGTTAGTCTTTTTAAGAAAGTTAGAATGCTAGCGGCTCTTAAATAATCTTTGTCAGCTTGAATCCTCGGGCAACGAAGTAAAGTCGTGCATCTATTCATTAGACTATCACATTTACCTTATTACGTTTTCTCGAACCATACTCGGACAACTGCATTGTCTTCCATTTTATCAAGAAACTCATTTTCTTATGACAAGCTCTCTATTTAGATACTGAACGTGAATCAACACCTCTTTTATGATGAAAATGCAATGCAGTCATAACCAAAACGAAAGAAAGCAGGTTAGTACAAAGCAAAAGAAAGCAAGAAAGAAACGAAAAGAGCACCTATTCGGGTGACCACTAAGGTTTGGAGTGGTTCTACCTGGGTTGGCTCTTAGGGCTCACTATATACGGTTCGATTCTAAAGTAAAGGTACCCGAACCGGCATATTCCATGATCGTCATCCATTATAGGCTTATACGGACTGAGTTCAGTTCAGGGGGATACATTTCTCTATGGTTGTACGGAGATGAAAATCTCACGAAGACATAGGTACGGATATATCTTGAAATTGATCCACTATCCTGCACGGAGGTGAAGACCTCACAAAGGAGATAGATTCTCACTCCCACTCAAAAAGGTAAAGTCAACCAATTATGTGATGTAATATGCAGAGATTAAAAGACTCGAACCAATAAAGCAAACACATCAAAATAATGCAGACCATAAAAATGAAATGCAATGAAAGGATCGTAAATTCAACCCAAATTATAAATTTTCGAAAAATAACAAGAACTAATCAACTCGTGGCTTGACACTGTTATTTTGTCCCCAGCAGAGTTGCTAAGCTGTTGACACCATTTTTTTGACAAGACAAGGTCGACTTGTATTTTGAAAATGAAAACGAAAATAGGAGTCGCCACCAACCCTTTTTGATAAGGTGTAATCGGGTCACCTTGAAAAGCGGTTGTTTTAATAAACAATTTGATTTTATTAAAACAACAATCTTGGTCCACGAAATTCAAAAAAATGGGTTCGAGAGTTGGTTGCACCCTCGTAACGCCCAAAATTGGTAACTAGTTGATTAATTAATGTATTCGTGTCGAAGATTGAAAATTTTATAGAGATTTAAAATACGACCCTTTATTGAAATGTTGAAAATTTTCGAGAAAAGGGCATATTTCACGTTAATCGAGAAAGAGAATTATATCTAGTAAGTTAGGACACAATGTCTTGAATTCTCGATGCGCGAATAAATGTCAAAAATTTACTTATTTAAAAGATATTTAGCTATCTCGGATTTAAAAATAGGATCATGCCCAATATGTTAGGACACGATCTTTTCTTAATTCCCGAGATCGCTTAAAACTTGAAGAAAAAACAGGGATCATGCCCAGTAAGTTAGGACACGATTCTTCTTAATTCCCGAGATCGTTTAAAACTTGAGTTTGAAAAGATCCGTGTATTTAGATTTATTGTGAAAATTGAAACCCCGTAAGTTAAGGTACGACCTTCTCGAATCTAAACACGAGATTTTGCTTATTCAAATGCATTGAATAAAATTAATCTAACACAAAATAGTAGAAATGAAACACGGTGTCAATATGTGTAACAAAATAAAAATGAATACGATGATGTACACATAAATAATACAAGCAACAACAACAACAAATAAAAATGACAAATAAAAAGGACAAATCAATTATACAAAATAACAAGTATATAAGTAAATAAAATTAAAACATTCTTTCAAGATAATAATGAAAATGTAAATAAAGAAATAAATAAAGAAAATGAATAAGATTATAAAAAAGTAAAAGATATATATATGTATATGTATATATATGTATATAAAAATTGTAAGATGAAAAATACATATAAGTATATATATATTCGAGAAAATAAAAAAAGTGTATATAGATATATATGGATATGTATCTAAATTATAAATTATATATAAAAAATATAAGTATATATATATAAATCAAAGATATGTATGTAGAATAAAAATAGTTTGTTACAATTTATATATATATACATAAAATAGTATTGTATAAAAATATTATTGATTTTTAAAGCATAGAAGTATAGATAAATAATTTTTTTTAAATGTATTATAAAATAAAATCATTAAAAATATATAGACAATATTGAATTAGTATAAAAACATAAACTAATACATTATGAAAGTAGATATAATATATGATAAAAAGAATTAAAATAATAGTACATAATAAAATAAAATAATATATATAAAAAGGTAAATAGATATATAAACTAATACAATAATAATACTTATAATAATAATAGTAATAACCTAATTAGTTTAATAATAATAAAATAACAATAGAAAAGGATTAAATTAAAAATAAACAGAATCTTAGGGGCGAAATCAAAAATGGAAATAAAGAAAAGGATTAAATTGTGACACGCGCGAAAGGAGGGGGACCAAAACAGTAAATATCCCGCCCTCCAAAACGCATCACTTTGAGCGGGACTAAAATGAAAAAAAAATAAAATATGCGACTAAATTAAAATAAAGGAAAAGAAGGAAAAATGGCCGAATTGCAACGCGTTCCAAAAGCGGAGGGACTAGGGTTGTAAATAACTCATTTAACGAAAACGCACGGATCCTCCTGGAGCGGGTCGGGTCATACGCGGGTGGCCCTATACGGCACCGTTTTTTGGCCATTAAAACAGGCCCTAAACGATGCCTTTTTGCGTCCCTTATAAAAGCAAAGTTTTTTTTTTAAATTCATTCTGCCATTCAAAAGAAAAAAAAATAAAAGAAACTCTCTCATATACTCTCAACTCCACTTGGCTGGCATGGATTCCATCGGCGAATCTGCCACACCACTGCTGTAGCTAGTGGCCGATGGTGGAAAAGTGGGCTTTTCGGCCCCGTTTTTTAAAAAAAGCTCGAAGGCCAAGCCTTCTTGATCCAAAGGGCCGAAGGGAAAGGATCCCCTACGCCCTCCTCGGCCCAATTTCGGCGACAGAAAGGGACCTCCGGCGATAGTCGCGGAATCCACCAGGTGAGCCATTCCCTTTTCTTTTTATTTCGTTTATTAATGGATTTTTTTAAACAACAGATTTGTAAAAGGAAAATAATAGATAAAATAAACAAATAAATCTTAAGCAATGAAGAAAACAACAACCTTTTTTTTTCGATTTCTAATGTTCGTAAAATTGCCAAAAAAAATTATAGTGCTCGTATTTGGCTTATATAACCTATTTTAAAATCCCTAAACTTCTATTTTTTTGTCGTTTTGTGCTTTGGATTGTTGTTTGTTGTTTGCTGCTTCTCTTTTGTTTTTTTCTTTTGTTGTATTCTCTGCTTGTGTCTTGTTCACTGCTTTGCAGGTGTCAGAGGTTGACGGCCAGTGATAGGCGAGCGGCGGCGGTGTGCGAAGGTGTGCGACGCAGGTGGCTGGCAGAACGTGCGGCGCGCCTTAGGGTTTGCTTCTCTGCTGAATGGGGTTAATTTTGGGCTGGGGTTATGTTTGTATTTGGGCTTAAGGTTATTAATTTGTATTTGGGTTTGGGCCACATGGGCCTACTGTAATGTGGGCTTAGTTATTTATTTTTTGGTTTATTTCGCTGGGCCCGGTTAAAAATGGGCTATTACAATGTCCCTGAGCGATAAAATTTTGATTTAATCCTTTAAAAATTATAAAAATATAAATTATTAAAAAGGTAAAATTACAATTTAATTATCATAAAAATAGACAATTTAATTTCGCCCTTAATTTTTTTTTTTTTGACTTCACTTCTCCTTAAGTCATACTCCTAACTAGAGGTGATCATGGACTGGGTTCAAGCCAGGCATAGAAAAAATTTTAGGCCTGTTTTCTAGGCCGGGCTCGGCCCGACCCGAAATATGAGCCAAAAAATTTATCCAAGCCCGGCCCAAAAGAATATTGCTAAGCTCGAGCCCGACCAGGCCGGACCCATATTAAATTTTACAACACCAAAAAAGTATATATTTAATATATATATTTGATTAAAAATAAAAAATATATATTTAATATATAATTCGGGCCGAGCCGGGCTTAGCCCAGGCCAAAAAAGTTTTACCCGAGGCCCGGCCCGTTTTCTAAATGAGCCTCATTTTTTTGCTCAAACCCATATTTCGGGCCTATATTTTTACTCGAACCCTCTCATTTTTCGGGCAGGCCATCGGGCCGGGCTAGGTAGCCCAACCCATGATCACCTCTACCCCTAACTAGAATTGAGTTATTCGAGTCTACTTAAATAAGTAATTCGAGTTTCAAATTGAGTTAAATTTTACAATTTAAATAACTCGAATAATTTGAATAACAGATCGGTGTAAATACCCTTTTACTCCATGCCAATTTTGAAAATTAGCAAATTAGTTTCTCTTTCACAAAAAATTACAAAAAAAATTAAATTTTTTTAAAAAATTCAATATAATTTCTAAAATTTAAAATATTTATAACAATTCCAAAGTTTATATTTTTAAAAAATATATAATTTTTTTGAAAAAATTCTAAAGAATATATAAAGAAAGTTGTAAATTTAAAAATATTCTAAAATAATATTTTTGGGATAAAAATAAATTAATTAATGATTCAAGTTTATCATACTAAAATATCTTACTTTTTTATTATTTTGTGTTAAAAATGTTTTCAAATATATATGGTTTTAAATTATGTGTTCTACCATGGGAATTAGGGATGAGTAAAACTTGATTCGATCCGAAAAATTAAAAATAAATTCGAATTTAGAGTTAATCGAATTGAGCTCGAATAAGTAATTTGAGTTTCGAGTTCTATTCAAATTGAATTTTACAACTCAAATAGTTTGAATAAAAGATTGGTATAAATACCGTTTTGGTACCTATCAATTTTAAAAATGAGTAAATTGGTCTCTCTCTCAATAAAAATTACAAAAAACAGATAATTTTCAAAAATAAAAAAATTAAAATTAAAATATTTATAAATTTTTAAAAAAATTATATTTTTAAAAAATTATAAAATTTGAAAAAAATCTAAAACAATATATAAATAAAGTTAAAATTTAAAAAAAAATTCTAAAATAATAATTTTGTGGACCTAAAAAAGTTAATTAATTATTTAAGTTTATTATACTAAAGTATCTTAGTTATTATTATTATTATTATTATTATTATTTTTCTTTGAAAAATTATAAATATATATAATTTCAAACTTATATGTTTTAACATAAAATTAGTTATACTGTAACAAATTTTAATAAATAGTGTTATTTATGATTAATGAAACACATTCCTCTTTTTTTTTTATTCACACATTCTTACTTGTAAAATAAATCATATATTTAAACATAATAAAATATCATAATTATAAATAGATTTAAAATATTTTATACCTAATACAATTTTTTAATTTAAAATATTTTATTCCTAATGCAATCATTTGTATTTTTAAAATAAAAATTCTTAAATTTATGAAAGGGGAGCCCACATTTCAATCTCGGTAGGCTGACTAAATATTTAGTCTAATTTAGTCAATAATAAATGAAAAACGTTTTGATGGAAAAACAACAACAGGAAAAAACTGCGGTTGTCCAAGTTTGAATGCACTTTCGTAATGTAAATATATAACCATTTTTTATAGAAGTAAATAAACAACTTAAATGTCTGTATCTTTTGCTCCGAATCGCATGTCGATTAATGGTCAAGAGTGACTGCTTAAGTAGAGAAGTTTGAAACTTAGGGAAGGATTTTGGGTAATATATAATATTACATTTAATTTGTAAATTTTTTTATTTTTTCTTAATGATTTTGATAATTAATGACTACAAAATTTCAGGTAACTTTCAGACGGTATTTTTTTTTAAATACCTTAACTAAATTGTCGAAACCATTTTTTGTTTTAAAAAAACGGGGATCGACTTTGAAAACGAAAATGGGAGTCGCCACCGATCTTTTATTGAGGTGTGATCGGTTCACCATTAAAATGATTTTGGTCTGCGAATTTGAGAAACAAGTTCGGGAGTCGTTTACGCACGAGGAAGGGTTAGCACCCTCGCATCGCCCAAAATTCTACCAAATTGATTGTTTAATGTCTTAGGGTCGAAATTTTGAAAAGATTTTAAAATATGATCCCATGAAATGAAAACCTAAATAATCGAATTGGATAATGAAACTTACCCACTTTAAAGAAATAAATCGTCACACTCAGTGAGTTAGAGTGCAACAATTCAATCTTCGAAGTTATATTCGTCCCTTTTTTTTTTAAAAAAGAATCACACGTTTTGAGAAGGATATTCGGTTACTTGGGTCAATCGAGAAATCAAGACCTAGTAAGTTAGGGTTCAATTTCTTAAAATTCCTAAACACCAAATATTGCCTTTATTTTAAAATCAAGATAACAAAAAGGCATATCCAGTAAGTTAGGATCCAATATCTTGAAATCTTAAATGCTTCATTTTAAAATTGCATGGTCTAAATAAAATGGATACTTGATGATATAAATTCATCGAGAAGAATTGAAGCCCAGTAAGTTAGGGCACAATTCTCTCAAGAATTATTAAACACCAAGCCTTATTATTTTTTTTTAGGAATTTTGAAATAAAACGATTATAATGTCTTAATGAAATGCAATTCTTACAAACAATATGATTGAATAACAATATACAAAGAAAATGATGAATAGCAAACTAATTCTACAATTTGGAGCACCCAAACATATAATGCATTAACATTTATAATCAAATAAACTAATAATCAATCTTACAAATAACAAAACGAGAATAATTAATACAAAAATAATTTAATCACAAATAAACCAACCAAAATAATCTACATGAATAAAATTTTAAAACGTAGAATAAAAATTTATAAGTCACAAATTATAATATATTTTATAAACACATATATATATTAAAAAATAATGTCATACATAATAACATATCGAATTAACAAAAAAATATAGGTAAAAAGAATTTAAAATAATGTTGATAAATTTAAATCATGTGGATAATAATTTAGAAGGATAGTGTATCATATCTTAGAAGTTATTCTGATAATTAGTTTAAAAATTATATTAAGCCAATATTAAAATAATATTAAAAATAATGAATTAATAAAAATTGATTTATTTAAAAAGGGTTTAAAAATAAAATTAAATACATAAACATTTTTTAAAATCAAGAACCATGATCAACAAAACTCAAATCCAATCTTAAACAAAATTAAAATAATAATATATAAAAAATATACATATACAATAGACTCAAAATATTGGTGTATAATGAAATTAAAATACAAAGTATAAGCTAAATAATATTTTTATTACATTTTTAAAATATAAATTAAAATACTATTAAATTAAATATTATAAAGAATATTAAATACTATAATATATAAAAATAGAATTGGTTATAAGTAAAAAAAATTGAATTTTAAGAAAGAAAAATAAATTAGTATTGAGTTAAAAAAAACCTGCTTCAAAATTGAAGGACTAAATCAGTAATTATACGCAAACATCATGATAATTTGAATCAATCACAGAAACGACGCCGCTTAAAATCAGATCTAAATGAATACAGGATTAAATTCAGAGTACAAATTACAAGTTAAAAAAAAGAAACCAAACCATAAATTTATTAAACGCGGAGGGACCTATTGAATAAATAAACCAAACAATCCGTGATGCGCGGATCCTTCCTGGGTCGGGTCATCGTTCGGATCGGGTCTTCAAAACGACGCCATTTCATAGCCATCGCATTGACTCCAAACGGCCGTGTTTCATCATCATATTTAAAGGGCAAAACCCTAAAAATCTATTTCATTTCTGAAAAACCCAAAGAGAGCAGATATTTTCTGCGCCGTTCGGCGCATTGGGGCTCTTGGATGGTCTCCGATCCGGACCTACTCTCCGATGACGACGGAGAAGGACCGAACCTCATCGCAAGGTACCTTCCTTCCCTCTCCCAGGTACGTCTTCTTTTCTCTCTAATGCTTCCCCCTTATTTAACTAATGATTGTATAATATGAAAAAAAGAATAAAAAAAATCTGATACTGGCAAAAATGAAAAGGAAAAAGAAACTTGGAAATCACCCTTGATATTTTTCTTTTGTATTCTCAATGTATGTATTGAATGCATAAGTTTTTTTACAGGCGTTTTTCGGTTCTTATATCTGTATTCGACAAAGAACCCGAAAAATCGAATCAAAAAATAAAAACAAAAATAAAATAGAAAACCTCCATTAGTTTCTCTTTGCTGCGTTGTTTTGATTCTGTTTGCAGGCCTGGCGTACGTCGGGGGATGTGGCGTGTACGGAGACGAGGGCGCGCGCGTACGGAGTCTCGTCACGTGCGGAGGGAGCGTGAAGAGGTGCTTCTACTATGGCGCTGGGAACCGAAAGTTGCTAGGGTTCCTTGCTCCTGTTTTGCATTTTGGGCTCAGTGGGCTAAAGGTTTTTTTAGGCTAGTGGGTTAATTGGGTTTGGTGGGTAAGACCAGGTTAGGGTATGTAATCGGGTTTAATGACTGGGCTTCAACCCGAATTTGGCCCATTGTAATTGGACTATTTATTGGACTTTTTAAATTTTGTTTTTTCATTTGGTTTTATTTTACTAACGGGGCGGGCAAATTGGGCCTATTACAGCTGCCCCTCTTTACTCGTTGTCGTGTAACGAGAACAGAGTAAAAACTAGAAATGGTCAATTTTGCCCGGTCGTACTAGACCTTGGTGTTCTTTTTCTTTGAGTTGCCTCATCCCATCCTACTGCATCTTCAGAGGTATTGGATTTGGTGCTTCGATCCACTCCACCATAACGTCGGGGAGACAGGATATGTAACTCGTAACTTAAATCTACTTAACTGCAATATCGGGGAAGTAAGATTCACCATTGTGGCTTTAATCTGTTCCACTGCTCTGCTTGGGAAGTAAGATTCGATGTCTTTGATCTGCTCTGCTACTGTTTAGGGAGACAAGATCTGTAATTCTTCGATTTATTCCACTGTAATCTCAAGGAGACAAGACCTGATGCGATCTACTCTACTGTAACTTCAGAGAGATAAGATACTTGATTTTAATCCGCTCCACTGTAATCTCAGGGAGAAAAGATTACCAGCTGCAATCTGCTCCGCTGTAATCTCAAGGAGATAAGATCTGAAATTCTTCGGTCTATTCCACTGTAATCTCAGGGAGATAGGATTACCAGCTTCAATATGCTCCGATGTAATCTCAGGGAGATAAGCCCTTTTGCAACCTTCTTGAAAGCGGTACAATTTTCTATTGAGTGCCCTGAAATTCCCGCATGATAGTCACATTTTGCGTTTGTGTCATACCATTTTGGATACGGGGGTTGTAGAGGATTCAAGTAACGAAGAGCAACAACATGTGCATTAAATAACTTCTAATACAGCTCTTTATATGTCATTGGAATGGGAGTGAACTGGGGCTTCTCAATATTTTGCCTTATTCCCAACTCTTGTTTCGATGAGTCTTGTTGATTAGCAACCATCTTCCTTGGTTAATTCTCTGTAATTGATTTACTGTATGCGTTCACATTGTTTACTTCACCTTCTCTTTTCTTTGAAGTTGACCTTCGATTATTCTCCCCACCATCTATTTTCCACTTTTAATAGCATGTTCAATCATTTTGCCATTCATGATTATATCCGCGAAACTCTTTGAGGCACTTCCTAACATGTGCGTGATAAACGGTGCCTTCAATGTGTTGATGAAAAGCATCGTCATTTCCTTTTCCAAAAATGGTGGCTGAACTTGAACTGCAATCTCTCTCCACCTCTGTGCATACTGTCTAAAACTTTCGTTTGATTTCTTTTCCAAGTTCTGCAAAGTGATTCTATCAGGCATTATTTCAGATGCATGATTGTACTGTCTCATAAAAGCCTGCACCAAATCCCTCCAAGTGTTGATTTTGGCCCGGCTCAACTGGTTATACCATTTAGACGCCGCCCCAATGAGGTTATCCTGAAAACAATGTATTAATAGCTGATCATTGTTAATGTACCCAGTCATTCTCCTACAGAACATTGTAATATGGGCTTCAGGGCAACTGGTCCCACTATATTTCTCAAATTCCGACATCTTAAACTTGTAAGGAATTACCAAATCTGGAACCAGACTCAGATCTTTTGCATCTATTCCACGATAACTTTCAATGTTTTCTATTGCCTTAAACTTCTCTTCAATCTATTTCTATTTCTCCTCAAACAGTTTTGGTAATTATTCCTTTTCTTTATCCTTCTCAGCTACTTCAACGAAGTCCAGGACAGCAAGATTAACTGGGTTTTCACTAGGGTTAGATCCTGATCCAGCTTGGGAGTTCATCAGTATTGGAATATCGGCTTGAAACCGCTGAGGCCTTAATGAAACAGAGGATCTACGCGGCTGCATCTCAGTCTGAACCTGCGCATGTGGAGGCGTAAAGCTTGGAGGATAGGTGGGTCCATTCTTGTCTTCTTCTTCATCATTAATCATTGGGACTTTCCCCTTATTTATTCCTTTTAGTAATTGCGTCAGCTCAGTCATCATGTCCTTTTGAGACTCCAGCATCTTTTCTGTCATGTCCTGTTGAATTTTTTCCAATTTCTCCTTCATTTGCATCTGTAACTGATCTTGCATTTCCTTTTGAAGTTGCTCCAGCTTTTCCAATCTTGGATCCATAATTTTTGATTTTGCACGGGTACCGTAACAGTGTTTGGTTGATGAGTTTTTGCCGATTTCCAGATTAACTGAATCACAATTTTAACCAATTAAAACCCTTTTTAATAATCTTGAATGAATATGATGACATGTAATGCAAATGCATGAAATGAATGCAAAAAGAGCATCCATTCTGATTCAATTTCTTTTTAGAAAACTTTATTGATAAACAAAATTCTTTACATAAAATGGATTACAGATATCGCTTTGCCCAAATGCTCAGAGCTCTAACTTCTTTCAACAATGAAGCTAACTCCTGACTCCGGTCCGATTCTAGTTCATACTTTACACTTAAAACGTTAGCCTGAATCGCCATTGTTTGCAAATAATCAGCTACTTCCCGAATCTGTGCAATAGTCTAGCCTATAATGAAATCTCTGTTCTGAATTTGATTCTGCGAATGATAAAGTTGCTCCCTCCAACGCTCTGCATTTCCTTCCAAGGATTCGATCCGTTGTCCATAGCCTTGTAATGCATACTCCAATTCTTCTATCCTCTTTTTCATTTCTTCAATCTTGCACAGACTTGTCTTTAATTCCACTACAGAATTACGACTTCTATACGTAGCAAGTGATCTCTTGAGTTCCGCTATTCTATCTTTCAAGTCCGCTTGATAGTTTTGAGTTTCTAACACCTGCCGCTCTAATGTCTCTTTCTGAACTTGAGTCTCCCTGGACTTTCTTTCCCACCGATCGACTTTGTTTCTTTCTTCCTGGATCTCCTGTTGCCACTGCTCTGAAGTCTTTCCCAGCCCAGTAGTTCTCATTGATACTCGTAACCTTTTGTAGTCTGTCTTTAAGCTATCCAGATCCTCCTCTACTTTATTCTTCCCCTTCTTTAATTTTTCAGCTTCTAATTTTTGGACCTCAACGTCTAGCCTCAAATGCATTTTCTCTTCTTCCAATTGCTCTATTTTCTTTTCAAGTTCTAAATTCCTCTTTTCAAAATCTTGTTTTATAATCTCCAACTCTGATGGGATCACTTGTAGATACTCTTCCATTGGTCGAACACTCACTAAGTTTAACTCCGGAATGTTATCATTAATTCTTTTACGTCGCCACTCACCATACTCTGGAGTTGTCATCGAACCCACAGCTAGCCTTTTCATCCTGTGAACCTGATTCCAAGCCTGAGAAATTTTCTTCACCTTTTTCTTGTAATTGTCTCCTCGGTACGAGAACTCACATTGAGCTAAACCATACGTTGCTAGCACAAACTGTCTTGAATTGTAATGCCTTAGGACCAGCAAAGGTGCATATCCGACGGCTCCCCAAATCCCAAGCAACGAAACCCAGTCAAAGCTTCCGCAACATAAAAGAATTTTATCAGGAATCAACTAAGGAGCTCTCCACTCCACATTATCCTCCTGAAGATTTTACAGAATTGCTATCCAATTTTTTTCTGATATGTCGTCCCTTTTGGGGGTAGCCACTATCTCTTTTAACGGGGAGTAATGTCTAGAGAAAACCCAACAAGAAACTTTGTCAACCTTCCAGAAATGACTATGGAACCAAGCTATCAATAATTGCGCACAACCTATAAATCTGCCTTCACCAGCTCGCCTACACGCATTCAAAGATCTAAACGCTTCAGCCAAAATCGCAGGAACAATCGTGACCCCTTTGCCCAACCGATCAAAAAGATCTAAAACTGCTTCGTCAAGATGCCCCAGTGCCCAAGGGAAAATCACTATCTGTAGATACTCAAAGCAAACACATCAACCTTCTTTTTTCCATCAGGATGTGCTAGGATCAAGTCTCGCAAATTCCTCCATGGGATACATTTACACTCTCCCTTCTATTTTATCTTGGCCGTGATCCATTGTTCGCTCATTCGCGTAATACTCATTAATTTCTTCCAAAATGCTGGGACATATGCGGCTTTAGAATATGCTTTATCAATCTGAAGCCTAGGGCAGTGCAGTAAAGCTGTATATTCCTCTACTGTAGGCACCAAATCTACGTTCCCAAAAGTAAAACAGCTATATGTAGGATTCCAATATTGAGCGAGAGCGCGAAACAGTCGTTCATCCACCTTGATGTTAAGTAAGTACGGAAAGTCCCCATAAATAGAGTAGAACAACTGCTTGGTTTCATCATTCCACCGATCCCAAATCTCATTTAACTCCTGAAGGTTATTTTGTGTCACACTAATACGAGTGTAGTCCCAAAGCTCTGACACATAATCCTTAGCTAGACTATCTCCCTTTTCCAATTGCAGTTTCTCTAACCATATGCGGACAATGGCATTGCCTTCCACTTTATCAAGAAATTCGTTTGCCGTGACAATTTTCTAATTTAGTAACTGAACTTGAATCAACACTCCTTGAAATATGCAATGACATGCAACATATCAACGAAACACAAACAAGTCAGTATAACACCACAACAATTCAAAACAAGTATAATAAAATCAAGCACCTATCCGGGTAATCGCTAGAGGTTGGAATAATTCTAACTAGGTTGGTCTCCTAAGTCAGCTATATGAGGTTTGGTTCTCGAGTCAAGGTACATGGACCAGCAGATTCCTCGATCTTCACCCATTATAGGCTCATATAGACCGAGTTCGGTTCAGGGGAATACATTTCCCTATGTCTGCACGGAGATGAAGATCTCACGAAGGCATAGGTAGGATTTATCCCGAAAGGAATCCACTATCCTGAACGGAGGTGAAAACCTCACGAAGCAGTAGCTTCTCACTCCCACTTAGAGGGGTAAGACCAAAATAGCCTTCATGCAATATGATGACAAAATCTAAAATTCAAATTACAGTAATCATGTAAACAAATGCAAAGAGAAGATCAAAATTTTTCAAATAAAATTTTTAATTTTCGATAATAAGACAAAAACAATCAATTTTACGGCCAGACTCTCTTATTATCCCTAGTGGAGTCGCCAAGCTGCCGAAACCATTTTTTGTTTTAGAAAAATGGGCATCGACTTTGAAAACAAAAATGGGAGTCGCCACCAATCTTTTATTGAGGTGTGATCGGTTCACCATTAAAATGATTTTGGTCTGCGAATTTGAGAAAACAAGTTCGGGAGTCGTTTACGCACGAGGAAGGGTTAGCACCCTCGCATCGCCTAAAATGTGTACCAAATTGATTGTTTAATGTCTTAGGGTCGAAATTTTGAAAAGATTTTAAAATATGATCCCATGAAATGAAAACCTAAATAATCGAATTGGATAATGAGACTTACCCACTTTAAAGAAATAAATCGTCACACTCAGTGAGTTAGAGTGCAACAATTCAATCTTCGAAATTAGATTCGTCCCTTTTTTTTAAAAAAAGTATCACACGTTTTGAGAAGGATATTCGGTTATTTGGGTCAATCGAGAAATCAAGACCCAGTAAGTTAGGGTTAAATTTCTTAAAATTCATAAACACCAAATATTGCCTTTATTTTAAAATCAAGATAACAAAATGACATATCCAGTAAGTTAGGATCCAACATCTTGAAATCTTAAATGCTTTATTTTAAAATTGTATGGTCTAAATAAAATGGATACTTGATGATATAAATTCATCTAGAAGAATTGAAGCCCAGTAAGTTAGGGCACAATTCTCTCGAGAATTATTAAACACCAAGCCTTATTATTATTTTTCAAGGAATTTTGAAAAAAAACGATTATAATGTCTTAATGAAATGCAATTCTTACAAACAATATGATTGAATAACAATATACAAAGCAAATGATGAATAGCAAACTAATTCTACAATTTGGAGCACCCAAACATATAATGCATTAACATTTATAATCAAATAAACTAATAATCAGTCTTACAAATAACAAAACGAGAATAATTAATACAAAAATAATTTAATCACAAATAAAACAACCAAAATAATCTACATGAATAAAATTTTAAAACGTAGAATAAAAATTTGTAAGTCACAAATTATAATATATTTTATAAAGACATATATTAAAAAATAATGTCATACATAATAACATATCGAATTAACAAAAAAATATAGGTAAAAAGAATTTAAAATAATGTTGATAAATTTAAATCCATAGTAATTTAGAAGAATAGTGTATCATATCTTAGAAGTTATTCTAATAATTAGTTTAAAATTTATATTAAGCCAATATTAAAATAATATTAAAAATAATGAATTAATAAAAATTGATTTATTTAAAAGGGTTTAAAAATAAAATTAAATACATAAACATTTTTTAAAATCAAGAACCATGATCAACAAAACTCAAATCCAATCTTAAAAAAAATTAAAATAACAATATATATAAAAATATATATACAATAGACTCAAAATATTGGTGTATAATGAAATTAAAATACAAAGTATAAACTAAATTATATTTTTATTACATTTTTAAAATATAAATTAAAATACTATTAAAGCAAATTTTATAAACAATATTAAATACTATAATATATAAAAATAGAATTGGTTATAATTAGAAAAACTATTGAATTTTAAGAAAGAAAAATAAATTAGTATTGAGTTAAAAAAAAGGTGCTTCAAAATTGAAGGAGTACTAAATCAGTAATTATACGCAAACATCATGATAATTCGAATCAATCACTGAAACGACGCCGCTTAAAATCAGATCTAAATGAATACAGGATTAAATTCAGAGTACAAATTACAAGTCAAAAAAAAAGAAACCAAACCATAAATTTATTAAACGCGGAGGGACCTATTGAATAAATAAACCAAACAATCCGTGATGCGCGGATCCTTCCTGGGTCGGGTCATCGTTCGGATCGGGTCTTCAAAACGACGCCATTTCAGAGCCATCGCATTGACTCCCAATGGCCGCGTTTCATCACCGTATTTAAAGGCCAAAACCCTAAAAATCTATTTCATTTCTGAAAAACCCAAAGAGAGCAGATATTTTCTGCGCCGTTCGGCGCATTGGGGCTCTTGGATGGTCTCCGATCCGAACCTACTCTCCGATGACGACGGAGAAGGCCCGAACCTCATCGCAAGGTATCTTCCTTCCCTCTCCTAGGTACGTCTTCTTTTCCCTCTAATGCTTCCTCCTTTTTTAACTAATGATTGTATAATATGAAAAAAAGAATAAAAAAAGGTGAATCTGATACTGGCAAAAATGAAAAGGAAAAAGAAACTTGGAAATCACCTCTTGATATTTTTCTTTTGAATTCTCAACGTATGTATTGAATGCGTAAGTTTTTTTACATGTGTTTTTCGATTCTTATATCTGTATTCGATAAAGAACCCGAAAAATCGAATCAAAAAATAAAAACAAAAATAAAATAGAAAACCCCCATTGGTTTCTCTTTGCTGCGTTGTTTTGATTCTATTTGCAGGCCTGGCGTACGGCGGGGGACGTGGCGTGTACGGAGACGAGGGCGCGCGCGTATGGAGTCTCGTCACGTGCTGAGGGAGCGTGAAGAGGTGCTTCTGCTGCGGCGCTGGGAACCGAAAGTTGCTAGGGTTCCTTGCTCCTGTTTTGCGTTTTGGGCTCAGTGGGGTAAAGGTTTTCTTAGGCTAATGGGTTAATTGGGTTTGGTGGGTAGGACCAAGTTAGGGTCTGTAATCGGGTTTAGTGACTGGGCTTCAACCCGAATTTGGCCCATTGTAATTGGACTATTTATTGGACTTTTTAAATTTTGTTTTTTCATTTGGTTTTATTTTACTAACGGGGCGGGCAAATTGGGCCTATTACAGCTGCCCCTCTTTACTCGTTGTCATGTAACGAGAACAGAGTAAAGACTAGAAATGGTCAATTTTGCCCGGTCGTACTAGACCTTGGTGTTCTTTTTCTTTGAGTTGCCTCATCCCATCCTACTGCATCTTCAGAGGTATTGGATTTGGTGCTTCGATCCACTCCACCGTAACGTCGGGGAGATAGGATATGTGACTCATAACTTAAATCTACTTAACTGCAATGTCGGGGAAGTAAGATTTACCGTTGTGGCTTTAATCTGTTCCACTGCTCCGCTTGGGAAGTAAGATTCGATGTCTTTGATCGCTCCGCTACTATTTAGGGAGACAAGATCTGTAATTCTTCGGTTTATTCCATTGTAATCTCAAGGAGACAAGACCTGATGCGATCTACTCTACTGTAACTTCAGAGAGATAAGATCCTTGATTTTAATCCGCTCCACTGTAATCTCAGGGAGATAAGATTACCAGCTTCAATCTGCTCCGCTGTAATCTCAGGGAGATAAGATCTGAAATTCTTCGGTCTATTCCACTGTAATCTCATGGAGATAGGATTACCAGCTTCAATTTGCTCCGATGTAATCTCAGGGAGATAAGATATGAAATTCTTCGGTCTATTCCACTGTAATCTCAGGGAGATAGGACCTGATGCGATCTACTCTACTGTAACTTCATAGAGATAAGATCCTTTATTTTAATCCGCTCCACTGTAATCTCAGGGAGATAGGATTACTAGCTTCAATCTGCTCCGCTGTAATCTTAGGGAGATAAGATCTGAAATTCTTCGGTCTATTCCACTGTAATCTTAGAGAGATAAGACCTGATGCGATCTACTCTACTGTAACTTTAGAGAGATAAGATCCTTTATTTTAATCCGCTCCACTGTAATCTCAAGGAGATAGGATTACTAGCTTCAATCTGCTCCGCTGTAATCTCAGGGAGATAAGACCTGATGTGATCTACTCTACTGTAACTTCAGAGAGATAAGATCCATTATTTTAATCCGCTCCACTGTAATCTCAGGGAGATACCAGTACTAGCTTCAATCTACTCCGCTATAATCTCAAGGAGATAAGATTTGTTCTATTCACTGATATGTTTTCTGGGGAACACGACCTGTATAATGAACCTAATTATGCCTAATGATTAGGATGGCATGATCAAAATGAATCAAATGCTCCTAACTAGACATGTGTGAATGGTGTTTGCATGAATGCAGAATTTTATTTTCCCGAGAATGACTCCGCTTTGTCATTACTCGAAGTTTATTAAGGCTTTAACACTGACGCGCTTACAACGCCTTTTTGCTTAACCGGCTTTTCTGAAGAAACAGTTAGCCAGGTTGCCTCCCATTGTAGATCTCAAAGTTTAATCCATTGGGGCGCAAAAATTGTATCATCATTCTCCCATTGCAACTTTACGGTAGAAATATATGTGGTTTTTATCACAATCCTCTCTTATCACAATTCAAGAATATAGGATCTTAATCTTTCTGGTCCCCTTATAGCATTTCCAGGGTGTCGTACCAAAGACTCATGCGCAAATGAAGGCTCTCTTCTCTGAGGTAACCTCTTCCTATTGCTTGGTGATCATTACTTGCTTGTTTATGGCATCTTGTCAATCAATGCATTTGACAACAAAATCAAAAGAGAAAGTCCAAATTTAGACTTTTCCTTCTCAAATTTTCAACCTTTAAATTTGGTGTGTTCTAAACAATAGTCCTGTTTCAGGTTCCTATATTATTTAGAAACTTTTCAGAGTAATATGCAAAACTTCCTTTATGAAAGTTTTATTAGTCTATTAATTATTATTCCAATGCAACATGCTTGTAAAAATGGTCATAACAATGGATAAGAATAAAGTTAGTTCTAGGCGTAGCTCAAAATGAATAAATTATCGCAAATAGTAAAGAAGGATAATAAAGAAGTTGATTGGGAATGTATATCTTGGAAAAGAAAAAAATATTCCAAGAACAACAAATTCAATATAAATAATAGGAGAATTGAGTGCCCCAGAAATTGCAGCTTGAACTTCTCTGTACAAACTTTCTAAAGGTCATTCTGAGTTTGACATGTGTTTAGGAGATCTACAGTACTTTGTCGATGCCCCAAGATGTCTCCTATCCCTTCCTGTTGATTCGGGCATACCAAAATTGCCACACGCCTCGATCTGATCAAGATACAAGCTGCTCTAATCACTTCATACCCCATTCTGATCAATATTTGAGTCGCCCTTTTCAGGTTTTCAACTCAAATCCCATTTGGCCTAAGGTGCCATTTGCGGGTTTTCCCCTTAGCCTCTCTATTTTTACTTTTTCATCATCATTTTTTTAGGAATCAAAGCACCCTTTGCGGGTTTTCACTTTGATCCCATTCCTTTAAGTGAAGTATTTCTTGACATAAGGATACTCCCAATTTGGCATCCATTTTCCTCAAAAGTCTTTTTTTATAGGGAGAATTTTCTTCAACACTAGATCCCCTTCGTGGAATTCTCTGGGACGAACCTTTTTGTTATAGGCTCGCATCATCCGTTTTTGATACATATGACCATGTTGGATGGATCTTAACCTTTTCCCTTCTATTAAGTTCAACTGGTCGTATCAAGACTGAACTCATTCTACTTCATCCAATTTCAATTCAACTCATACCCAAAGAGAAGGAATCTCCACTTCAATGGGTAAAACAGCTTCCATCCCATAAACTAGAGAAAAGGGTGTTGCCCCAGTAGAGGTCCTAACAGATGTTCGGTAAGCTAAGAGAGCAAATGATAGCTTTTCATGCCAATCCTTGTAGTTTTCAGTCATTTTTCCCACAATTCTCTTAATATTCTTATTGGCTGCCTCCACTGCACCGTTCATTTTTGGGCGATATGGCGATGAGTTTTGGTGACTGATCTTGAACTTACTACAACTTCAGCTATTGTGTTATTATTCAAATTCAATGCATTATCAGATATGATTCTTTCAGGCATTCCATATCGACAAACGATCTCATTTTTCAAGAATTTACTAACTGCCGATTTCGTGACATTTGCATACGAAGCAGCTTCCACCTATTTGATAAAGTAATCGATGACCACAAAGATAAAACGATGTCTATTCGAAGCTTTCAGTGATATTGGCCCAATGACATCGATGCCCCACATGGAGAACGGCCACGAAGCAGTCATAACGTGCAGAGGTGAGGGAGGTACACGTATCTTATCTCCATAAATTTGACATTTATGACACTTCTTAGCATAGCTAATGCAATCCCCTTCCATAGTAGACCAATAGTATCCAAATCTCATGATCTGTCTGGCCATTGTAAAACCATTTGCATGGGTTCTGCAAATGCCCTCATGGACTTCTTCCAGGATCTTTCTAGCCTCCACGACATCTACACATCTTAACAGCACTTGATCTTTCCCTCTCTTGTACAACACTTCCCCATCTAAGACATATTCAATGACTATTCTTCTCAGCGTTCTCTTGTCATTTTCTGCCGCTTGATCAGGGTATTTTTAGTTTTTCACATATTGTAGTATACTCTGATACCAAGGATAATCATCTTTTCCCTCCTCTTCCATATTGTAGCAATGAGCCGGAACTTCATATATGCTCATCTGAATAAGCTTCATGATTTCTAACTTGTTCACTTTAATCATCGAGGCTAGAGTAGCCAGTGCGTCAGCCATCTGGTTTTCATCTCGTGGGAGATAATAGAAAGTGATGTCATCAAATTCGTCAATCAATTCGAGAACCAGCTCTTTATAACTGATCAACTTAGGGTTCCTGGTTTCCCATTCTCCTTTGAGTTGGTATATCACCAATGCGGAATCTCCATACACTTTTAGCACTTTGATTTTACGTTCAATGGCCGCATGAATACCCATAATACATGCTTCATATCCTACCATATTATTTGTGCAATCGAAGTCTAACTTGCTAGCGACAGGGTAATGATCTCCAGTCGGGGATATCAAGATTGCCCTAATTCCATTACCCATAGCATTTGAAGATCCATCGAAATTTAAATTCCATATGTGGTCTATTGGAGAGTTTCTTCAGTGTATGTCACATACATCAAGTCCTCATTTGGAAAATCAAAGTTCAAAGGCTCATAGTCTTCCAAGGCTCTACTGGCTAGAAAATCAGCTATTGCACTTTCTTTTATAGCCTTCTGACTTACATATACTATGTTAAATTCAAAGAGCAGAATTTACCATCTAGCCATTCTCCCATTTAAAGCAGTTGATTCCATCATGTACTTTAAAGGATCTAACTTTAAAATCAGCCAAGTCGTATGATACAACATGTATCGCCTTAGTCTTTGAGTTGTCCAAATTAAAGCACAACACAACTTTTCAATGGACGAGTACCTCATTTCACAATCAGTGAATTTATTACTAAGATAGTATATTGCTATTTCTTTCTTTCCTGTTTCGTCATGTTTGCCCAAGACGCATCCCATGGAATTGTCAAACACCGTTAGATACAATATCAATGGCCTGTCTGGACTAGGCGGTGATAGTATTGGAGCACTGGCCAAGTATTGCTTTATCTTGTCAAAAGCTTTCTGACATTCCTCATCTCATTATCCTTTATTATGTTTCTTCAGAAGACGAAATACTGGATCGCATTTCTCAGTCAATTATGAAATGAACCTAGCAATATAGTTCAACCTTCCTAGGAAACCTCAGACCTCTTTCTGAGTGCTTGGAGAAGGCAGATCTCGTATTGCTTTAACTTTATCCGGGTCAATCTCAATCCCCTTCCTACTAACTATGAAGCCCAACAAATTTCCTGATTTGGCTCCAAATATGCATTTTGTTGGGTTGAGCTTGAGTAGAAATTTTCTCAATCTTAAGAATAATTTCCTCAAGACGCGGAGATGATCTTCTTCAGTTCTAGATTTTGCACTCATATCATCAACATAGATCTCAATTTCTTTATGCATCATGTCATGAAACAGGGTGACCATTGCCTTTTGATACGTTGCTCCCGCATTCTTCAATCCAAAGGGCATTACTTTGTAACAAAATGTTCCCTATAGGGTAATGAATGTGGTTTTCCTCATATCTTCAGGATGCGCCTTTATTTGATTGTATCCAGAAAAGCCATCCATGAAAGAAAATAATGAGCAGCCAGTTGTGTTATCTACCAAAGTATCAATGTGTGGCAACGGAAAATTGTCTTTTGGACTAGCCTTGTTCAAGTCCCTATAATTCACGCACATTCGTACCTTTCCATCCTTTTTGGGAACAGGGACGATGTTTGCTACCTATTCTGAATATTTGACCTCTTGTAAGAATCCAGCATCGAACTACTTTTTGACTTCCTCTTTTATTTTCAACACAATATCGGGTCTCTTTCTTCTGAGCTTCTGCGGAACTGGTTTACAATCTTCTTTTATAGGTAAACGATGTACCACAATGCTAGTATTTAGCCCTGGCATATCCTGGTATGACCATGCGAAAACATCTTTGAACTCTCGGAGTAACTCGATGAGGTCATGTTTTGTCTTTGCGGTGATATCAGTTCCAATTTTCACCTCTTTTCCTTCTTCTAGGCTCACAATTTCTAATGATTCCTTATGAGGTAGGATTTGTTTATCCTCTTGTTCCACCATTCTCAACAAGTCCAGAGATACACAATAGTCTTCATCATTTTCAAAGTCATAAGATCCTTCCAAACACATGTCTTGCTCAAAAAGAGACCCCGTGTTTGAAACAACATCACTCATGTCATTGATATCTGAGGACCTATGGGGATGCACCAAAGGATATATAAAAATATATAAATTTATGAATAATTATTTGTACACTCAGGTTATAAATATGATGAAAAAAATCATTTGGAAGACAATCAATCAAATGGAAAATATTTACTTGCCTGGAGGAATAAAAGAATAATTGCTTGAAATAAATGCAAAGACGTATTTTATTAGAATAATGATATTCAGACTTAAGCCTATTTCACAAAGGATTTCTTATCATTCTTAGGCTAAAAACAACAAGAATGTTTTGAACATTACTCTGAAATAGCTCTAAAGACTACAGGTATTTCTTCCGCAGTCCAATTGTTTAGCTCGCTCCCAGGTTCGTAAGGGCAAATCTCCAACAAGGTCTTTCTTTCAGCTGTCTCTATAGCATTGATATGAACATTTTCCAACATCTCTTCAATGCCTTCCCTTTTGGACACCCCTCGCTTAGGGTAAATAAACCCACCCGACACAAAGGATTTAGATATGTGAGGGAAGGTCAAAGGCTCCCACTTGACTTCCTCTCTGCTTAAACGTGCCCTTCTTCTCTCCTGCCTTTTCTCCACTTCTTTTCTCTTTTGTTTCATATCTGGCTTGTAACCTAAGCCAAAATGATCAAACTTTTCCTTCAGCATGGGTGCTTCAATCCTTCCTTGAAGGTATTTTCCCAACCCTTTCCCTGGCGAAGCTCCTCTTTCTACCATCAACTGTAGACCCATCTCAGTAGTCTTAGATATCTTTGGTACAGGGATCCTGTTTCCTTCAGCAATAAATGTTGCGTTCACAAATTCTAAGGACCAGAAAGAACATTCCACTACCTCATCATTGGTCTCTACATAAGTTGCATCACCCGTTACCATCGCAATAATATCCTCCTCTGCATTTATTGTTACCAATTGACCCTCTGATATTAGCTTTACCTTCTAATGTAACGATGAAGGTACTGTCCCTGCCGAGTGTATCCACGGTCTCCCCAATAAACAATTGTAGGAAGGCTTAATATCCATTACTAAAAAGTCCACCTCATAAGTAGTTGGGCTAATTCTTAATGGTATTTCAATTTTTCCTATAACCCTTCTTTCTGTTCCATCAAATGCCCTTACTATATTCTGGCAGGGTTTCATATGTGAACTGTCCACAGGTAACTGATTAAGAGTGGACAAAGGCAATACGTTCAATGCAAATCCATTATCGATCAAAACCCCCGGTAATGTGTCCCCCTGACATCGGTAGTAATGTGTAGAGCTTTGGTAGAACCCCTACCTCTAGACGATATTTCATCATCATTGAAGAAGATAAAATTGTCAGCACTTCTATTGTTGACCAAGCGGTCCAGTTTATTGACTGAGATGTCTTCGGCTACATATGTTTCGTTTAGTACTTTCATTAGCGCACTTCGATGCACTTCTAAACTTAGGAGCAAAGCTAATACAGAAATGCGGGCTGGTTGTTTGTGTAGTTGCTCCACAACACTGTATTCACTGTGTTTCAAAAACTTCAGAAACTCTTTTGCTTCTTCTTCTTCTTCTTTTATTGGTTCATTAACCAATGGCTCAGATTCCGCCACCTCCCCTTTCCTCTATTCCACCATCGGAGTCTTTTCTCTTGGCAATTCTACTTGAGTGTCATAACGCTTCCCATTACGTGTATAAGAACCCCTTTCTTGATAATTTTTTACTATATTGCCCTAACTTCTTTTCCTAGTATTGTCACATTGCATCTGTAATTCTGCGGGACCATTTTGTCATCCTTATATGTGAAACTTGACGGTTTTGTGACTACAATTTTTGGTGTTAACTGAACCCTAGCCTCATTACTCTTAGGGCGTGAGATAATGATCACAGGATGATTTATTTTTGGCATTCTTGTTCCTGACTCTGTCGCGCATATGCTCCTCCTTTCTTCTGCATCTTCATAAAACCTTATCTCCTTGTTATCCATCGTGCTTTGAACCAAAGCCCTGAATCCTTCGCATTCTTGGATTTCGTGCCCTGTTTTAAGGTGGAATTCACAATAATTTCCCATCTCATACCCTTCCTCCAAATCTGAAATAACTAACCCTCTTTTTGCCATCTCTTTCCATACCCATTTCAATGGAGTTCTTACTTTAGCGATGCCAGTCTTCACTTCTTCCCCCGTACCTTCGCTCAACATGTTCACTCCCTTATCATCATGATTGGGCAATGGACCTTCTGTGCTGGGTGAGTCATCAAATTTGACAACACCCAATTTAATAAGTCCTTTTGCAACCTTCTTGAAAGTGGTACAATTTTCTATTGAATGCCTTGAAATTCCCGCATGATAGTCACATTGTGCGTTCGTGTCATACCATTTTGGATACGGGGGTTGTAGAGGATTCAAGTAACGAAGAGCAACAACATGTGCATTAAATAACTTCTGATACAGCTTTTTATATGTCATTGGAATGGGAGTGAACTGGGGCTTCTCAATATTTTGCCTTATTCCCGACTCTTGTTTCGATGAGTCTTGTTGATTAGCAACCATCTTCCTTGGTTGATTCACTGTAATTAATTTACTGTATGCGTTCACATTGTTTACTTCACCTTCTCTTTTCTTTGAGGCTGACCTTCGATTATTCTCCCCACCATCTATTTTTCCACTTTTAATAGCATGTTCAATCATTTTGCCATTCATGATTATATCCGCGAAACTCTTTAAGGCACTTCCTAACATGTGCGTGATAAACGGTCCCTTCAATGTGTTGATGAAAAGTATCGTCATTTCCTTTTCCAAAAGTGGTGGCCAAAGTTGAACTGCAATATCTCTCCACCTCTGTGTATACTGTTCAAAATTTTCGTTTGATTTCTTTTCCAAGTTCTGCAAAGTGATTCTATCAGGCATTATTTCAGATACATGACTGTACTGTCTCATAAAAGCCTGCACCAAATCCCTCCAAGTGCTGATTTTGGCCCGGCTCAACTGGTTATACCATTGTTAATGTACCCAGTCATTCTCCTACAGAACATTGTAATATGGGCTTCAGGGCAACTGGTCCCACTATATTTCTCAAATTCCGACATCTTAAACTTGTAAGGAATTACCAAATCTGGAACCAGACTCAGATCTTTTGCATCTATTCCACGATAACTTTCAATGTTCTCTATTGCCTTAAACTTCTCTTCAATCTATTTCTATTTCTCCTCAAACAGTTTTGGTAATTATTCCTTTTCTTTATCCTTCTCAGCTACTTCAACGAAGTCCAGGACAGCAAGATTAACTGGGTTTTCACCAGGGTTAGATCCTGATCCAGCTTGGGAGTTCATCAGTATTGGAATATCGACTTGAAACCAATGAGGCCTTATTGAAACAGAGGATCTACGCGGCTGCACCTCAGTCTGAACCTGCACATGTGGAGGCGTAAAGCCTGGAGGATAGGTGGGTCAATTCTTGTCTTCTTCTTCATCATTAATCATTGGGACTTTCCCCTTATTTATTCCTTTTAGTAATTGCGTCAGCTCAGTCATCTTGTCCTGTTGAGACTCCAGCATCTTTTCTGTCATGTCCTGTTGAATTTTTCCCAATTGCTCTTTCATTTGCATCTGTAACTGATCTTGCATTTCCTTTTGAAGTTGCTCCAACTTTTCCAATCTTTGATCCATAATTTTTTATTTTGCACGGGTACCGTAACGGTGTTTGGTTGATGAGTTTTTGCCGATTTCCAGATTAACTGAATCACAATTTTAACCAATTAAAACCCTTTTTAATAATCTTGAATGAATATGATGACATGTAATGCAAATGCATGAAATGAATGCAAAAAGAGCATCCATTCTGATTCAATTTCTTTTTAGAAAACTTTATTGATAAACAAAATTCTTTACATAAAATGGATTACAGATATCGCTTTGCCCAAATGCTCAGAGCTCTAACTTCTTTCAACAATGAAGCTAACTCCTGACTCCGATCCGATTCTAGTTCATACTTTACACTTAAAACGTCAGCCTGAATCGCCATTGTTTGCAAATGATCAGCTACTTCCCGAATCTGTGAATAGTCCTGCCTATAATGAAATCTCTGTTCTGAATTTGATTCTATGAATGGTATAGTTACTCCCTCCAACGCTCTTCATTTCCTTCCAAGGATTCGACCCGTTGTCTATAGCCTTGTAATGCATACTCCAATTCTTCTATCCTCTTTTTCATTTCTTCAATCTTGAACAGACTTGTCTTTAATTACACTACAAAATTACGACTTCTATACGCAGTAAGTGATCTCTCGAGTTCCGCTATTCTAGCTTTCAAGTCCGCTTGATAGTTTTGAGTTTCTAACACCTGCCGCTCTAATGTCTCTTTCTAAACTTGAGTCTCCCTGGACTTTCTTTCCCACCGATCGACTTTGTTTCTTTCTTCCTGGATCTCCTGTCGCCACTGCTCTGAAGTCTTTCCAGCCCAGCAGTTCTCATTGATACTCGTAACCTTTTGTAGTCTGTCTTTAAGCTATCCAGATCCTCCTCTACTTTATTATTCCCCTTCTTTAATTTTTCAGCTTCTAATTATTGGACCTCAACGTCTAGCCTCAAATGCATCTTCTCTTCTTCCAACCGCTCTATTTTTTTTCAATTTCTAAATTCCTCTTTTCAAAATCTTGTTTTATAATCTCCAACTCTGATGGGATCACTTGTAGATACTCTTCCATTAGTCGAACACTCTCTAAGTTTAACTCCGGAATGTTATCATTAATTCTTTTACGTCGCCACTCACCGTACTCTGGAGTTGTCATCGAACCCACAGCTAACCTTTTCATCTTGTGAACCTGATTCCAAGCCTGAGAAATTTTCTTCACCTTTTTCTTGTAATTGGCTCCTCGGTACGAGAACTCACATTGAGCTAAACCATACGTTACCAGCAGAAACTGTCTTGAATTATATTACCTTAGGACTAGCAAAGGTGCATATCCGACGGCTCCCCAAATCCCAAGTAACGAAACCCAGTCAAAGCTTCCGCAACGGTAGAGAATTCCATCAGGAATCAACCAAGGAGCTCTCCACTCCACATCATCCTCTTGAAGATTTTACAGAATTGCTATCTAATTTTTTCTGATATGTCGTCCCTTTTGGGGGTAGCCACTATCTCTTTTAACGGGGAGTAATGCCCAGAGAAAACCCGACAAGAAACTTTGTCAACCTTCCAGAAATGACTATGGAACCAAGCTATCAATAATTGCGCACAACCTATAAATCTGCCTTCACCAGCTCGCCTACACGCATTCAAAGATCTAAACGCTTCAGCCAAAATCGCAGGAACAGGCGTGACCCCTTTGCCCAACCGATCAAAAAGATCTGAAACTACTTCGTCAACATGCCCCAGTGCCCTAGGGAAAATCACTATCCGTAGATACTTAAAGCAAACACATCAACCTTTTTTTTTCCATCAGGATGTGCTAAGATCAAGTCTTGCAAATTCCTCCATGGGATACATTTACACTCTCCCTTCTGTTTAATCCTGGCCGTGATCCATTGTTCGCTCATTCCCGTAATACTCATTAATTTCTTCCAAAATGCTGGGAAATATGCGGCTTTGGAATATGCTTTATCAACCTAAAGCCTAGGGCAGTGCAATAAAGCTGTATATTCCTCTACTGTAGGCACCAAATCTACGTTTCCAAAAGTAAAACAGCTATATGCAGGATTCCAATATTGAGCGAGAGCGCGAAACAGTCGTTCATCCACCTTGATGTTAAGTAAGTACAGCAAGTCCCCATAAATAGAGTAGAACAACTGCTTGGTTTCATCATTCCACCGATCCCAAATCTCATTTAACTCCTGAAAGCTATTTTGTGTCACACTAATATGAGTGTAGTCCCAAAGCTCTGACACATAATCCTTAGCTAGACTGTCTCCCTTTTCCAATTGCACTTTCTCTAACCATATACGGACAATGGCATTGTCTTCCACTTTATCAAGAAATTCGTTTGCCGTGACAATTTTCTAATTTAGTAACTAAACTTGAATCGACACTCCTTGAAATATGCAATAACATGCAACATATCAACAAAACACAAACAAGTCAGTATAACACCACAACAATTCAAAGCAAGTATAAGAAAATCAAGCACCTATTCGGGTAACCACTAGAGGTTGGAATAATTCTAACTAGGTTGGTCTCCTAAGTCAGCTATATGAGGTTTGGTTCTAAAGTCAAGGTACCTGGACCAGCAGATTCCTTGATCTTCACCCATTATAGGCTCATATAGACCGAGTTCGGTTCAGGGGAATACATTTCCCTATGTCTGCATGGAGATGAAGATCTCACGAAGGCATAGGTACGGATTTATCCTGAAAAGAATCCACTATCCTGCACGGAGGTGAAAACCTCACGAAGAAGTAGCTTCTCACTCCCACTTAGAGGGGTAAGACCAAAATAGCCTTCATGCAGTATGATGACAAAATATAAAATTCAATTTACAGTAATCATGTAAACAAATGCAAAGAGAATATCGTAATTTTTCAAATCAAATTTTTAATTTTCGATAATAAGACAAAAACAATCAAATTTACGGCCAGACTCTCTTATTATCCCCAGTGGCGTCGCCAAGCTGTCGAAACCCTTTTTTGTTTTAAAAAAATGGGGATCGACTTTGAAAACGAAAATGGGAGTCGCCACCGATCTTTTATTGAGGTGTGATCGGTTCACCATTAAAATGATTTTGGTCTGCGAATTTGAGAAAACAAGTTCGGGAGTGGTTTACGCATGAGGAAGGGTTAGCACCCTCACATCGCCCAAAATTGGTACCAAATTGATTGTTTAATGTCTTAGGGTCGAAATTTTGAAAATATTTTAAAATATGATCCCATGAAATGAAAACCTAAATAATCGAATTGGATAATGAGGCTTACCCACTTTAAAGAAATAAATCGTCACACTCAATGAGTTAGAGTGCAACAATTCAATCTTCGAAGTTAGATTCGTCCCTTTTTTTAAAAAAGAATCACACGTTTTGAGAAGGATATTCGGTTATTTGGGTCAATCGAGAAATCAAGACCCAGTAAGTTAGGGTTAAATTTCTTAAAATTCCTAAACACCAAATATTGCCTTTATTTTAAAATCAAGATAACAAAATGACATATCCATTAAGTTAGGATCCAACATCTTGAAATCTTAAATGCTTTATTTTAAAATTGCATGGTCTAAATAAAATGGATACTTGATGATATAAATTCATCGAGAAGAATTGAAGCCCAATAAGTTAGGGCACAATTCTCTCGAGAATTATTAAACACCAAGCCTTATTATTATTTTTCAAGGAATTTTGAAATAAAACGATTATAATGTCTTAATGAAATGCAATTCTTACAAACAATATGATTGAATAACAATATACAAAGCAAATGATGAATAGCAAACTAATTCTACAATTTGGAGCACCCAAACATATAATGCATTAACATTTATAATCAAATAAACTAATAATCAATCTTACAAATAACAAAACGAGAATAATTAATACAAAAATAATTTAATCACAAATAAACCAACCAAAATAATCTACATGAATAAAATTTTAAAACGTAGAATAAAAATTTATAAGTCACAAATTATAATATATTTTATAAACACATATATATTAAAAAATAATGTCATACATAATAACATATCGAATTAACAAAAAAATATAGGTAAAAAGAATTTAAAATAATGTTGATAAATTTAAATCATGTGGATAATAATTTAGAAGGATAGTGTATCATATCTTAGAAGTTATTCTAATAATTAGTTTAAAAATTATATTAAGCCAATATTAAAATAATATTAAAAATAATGAATTAATAAAAATTGATTTATTTAAAAAGGGTTTAAAAATAAAATTAAATACATAAACATTTTTTAAAATCAAGAACCATGATCAACAAAACTCAAATCCAATCTTAAACAAAATTAAAATAATAATATATAAAAAAATATTTATATACAATAGACTCAAAATATTGGTGTATAATGAAATTAAAATACAATGTATAAGATAAATAATATTTTTATTACATTTTTAAAATATAAATTAAAATACTATTAAAGTAAATACTATAAAGAATATTAAATACTATAATATATAAAAATAGAATTGGTTATAAGTAAAAAAAATTGAATTTTAAGAAAGAAAAATAAATTAGTATTGAGTTAAAAAAAAGTTGCTTCAAAATTGAAGGACTAAATTAGTAATTATACGCAAATATCATGATAATTCGAATCAATCACAGAAACGACGCCGCTTAAAATCGGATCTAAATGAATACAAGATTAAATTCAGAGTACAAATTACAAGTTAAAAAAAAGAAACCAAACCATAAATTTATTAAACGCGGAGGGACCTATTGAATAAATAAACCAAACAATCCGTGATGCGCGGATCCTTCCTGGGTCGGGTCATCGTTCGAATCGGGTCTTCAAAACGACGCCATTTCAGAGCCATCGCATTGACTCCAAACGGCCGCGTTTCATCATCGTATTTAAAGGGCAAAACCCTAAAAATCTATTTCATTTCTGAAAAACCCAAAGAGAGCAGATATTTTCTGCGCCGTTCGGCGCATTGGGGTTCTTGGATGGTCTTCGATCCGGACCTACTCTCCGATGATGACGGAGAAGGACCGAACCTCATCGCAAGGTACCTTCCTTCCCTCTCCCAGGTACGTCTTCTTTTCTCTCTAATGCTTCCCCCTTTTTTAACTAATGATTGTATAGTATGAAAAAAAGAATAAAAAAAAGTGAATCTGATATTGGCAAAAATGAAAAGGAAAAAGAAACTTGGAAATCACCTCTTGATATTTTTCTTTTGTATTCTCAACATATGTATTGAATGCGTAAGTTTTTTTACAGGCGTTTTTCGGTTCTTATATCTGTATTCGACAAAGAACCCGAAAAATCAAATCAAAAAATAAAAACAAAAATAAAATAGAAAACCCCCATTAGTTTCTCTTTGCTGCATTGTTTTCATTCTGTTTGCTGGCCTGGCGTACGGCGGGGGATGTGGCGTGTACGGAGACGAGGGCGCGCGCGTACGGAGTCTCGTCACGTGCGGAGGAAGCGTGAAGAGGTGCTTCTGCTGCGGCGCTGGGAACCGAAAGTTGCTAGGGTTCCTTGCTCCTGTTTTGCGTTTTGGGCTCAGTGGGCTAAAGGTTTTTTTAGGCTAGTGGGTTAATTGGGTTTGGTGGGTAGGTCCAGGTTAGGGTCTGTAATCGGGTTAGTGACTGGGCTTCAACCCGAATTTGGCCCATTGTAATTGGACTATTTATTGGACTTTTAATTTTTGTTTTTTCATTTAGTTTTATTTTACTAACGGGCCGGACAAATTGAGCCTATTACATAAATAATGGGATACAAATTTAATTTTTTAAAATAATATTATTAAAAAAAATCATTCATTAAAGATATCAAAAAATTACAAACACGACAGAACTTCAAAATCGATTTTCTCTATTGTCTGCTTATAAAAAAATGTATTTTCTATCAAAACTTTTATTTTTTTTAAGTAATCTAGGAATTTTTTTTTGTTTTGATGTGTCAACAATCTTTTGACCTAGTATTTGCGTTGAAGTATGAGAGTTTTTCAATCCTTAATAAACCTCATTTCTATCCCCAAATAAATAAATAAATAAGTCAGTTTTAATGGTAAAAATGTGAAATTCAAAATAAAATATCAAGGATAAATTTACAATCCTCCAAGTTTGTGTGCAGTTTCTTTTTCTTTTTCTTTTTTCTTTTTTGAAAGTAAGGTTGAATACGTATGGTAAATATAAAATCATATTTTTATACGAGTAAATAAATAATGTTAGAATATGCTTTAATTCTATATTTTTTGAAAATTTGGAATTTAATCTTTTTTTTTTTTTGAAGAATTTGATTCCTAAACTTTTCAAATTTCATAATTTATGGTCAATTGTTAACGCTGTTTAAATTTGTTGATATTTTTAAATGAAAAAAAATACTTACTTGGTAGTCATGTAACTAAACAATGACATTATATTGAAATTGAATTTAACAAAAATTTAGCAATATTAACAGTTGGGCTTGAATTTTGAAATATAAAAAATAGAATGACTAAATTCTAAAATTTTGAACAGGACTTCTGATATATTTTAATCAATAAATAATTTTGTAGGAGCCCAATTTTGCCTAAGCCCAAACAAAAAACCAAACATAAATCAAATAAAATAAATAAAACAAAAAAGTCCATATAACAATCCACTTACAACATGGCCCAATATTGCCCAAATCAGAAAACCCTAATGACCCAAAAACTTAAACAGTTCAGGAAAAAAAAAAGAAGAGAAGCCTTAATGCCTAGGGCCGCACCCTAGCGCCGCCGCTTTTAGCCTCTGCCACCACCAATCGCTCCTCAAACACTACTTGCAGAAAAGACAGCAAAGAAACAACACGCAAGAAGGAGTAGTTGAAACAGTAGAAAAAAACAAAAATGTATTGACTATAAAAGCCAGAGAATAAGTTGTATTCAAGAGGATTTTTTTTGAGAAAAAAAAGAACAAAAATAAGCAATCGAAATACAAAATAAATAAAAAACTTCAAAGGTGATTTTTTTTTTGTGTTTATTTATTTTCTTCGAAAGGAAAAATAAATAAATAAATATATATAAGACAAACAGAAAAAGAAAAGATCGAAGCTTTTTTTTTTTACCTTTTAAGGCTTTTGGCCTTTAGATCTGGACTGTGGGAGTTGAAAGGCCGAAAAAAGTCTTTTTGTGATTCCGGACACCGTGGACGGTGGAATCGTTGTCGGCGACCGGTGACCATTGCGGCGGAGGCTCGCTGATGCCAGGGCCTGACGTGGGGGACCAAGAGAGAAAAAAAAACTCTCAAATTATTTTTTTTAAGAAAACTGATCAGAATAATTTTTTTTTCAAAAAAATTTAACTTAAATAGGCCATCAATATGACACTGTTTGGCATGGCTTCAGAAGCCCCAAAACGACGTTGTTTTGACGCGACCCATGGCCCAACCCGATCCACCGCTGGGATTGGCGTGTTTTTTCTTAAGAGGGGATATTTGATGTTTTAATCCTTCCACTTTTTAAATACCCTTCAATCTAGTCCTATTTTCAACTCTTTTTTTATTATTTTAAATTTATCCACTTAATTTTATTTTTTTTTATTTTAGTCCCCTAGAACGATGCATTTAGAGGGTAAGGGGATAATTTTCTAGTTAGCTCCTGTCCTTTTTAGCGTGTTAAACTTTAATCCTTGTTAGCCTATTTTTTATTATTTATGATCTATATCTCCTAATTTCATTTAAATTGCAATTAAATCCTCTATTTATTTAATTTCAACCTTTCTATAAAATTTATTTATTTATTTATTACTTCATTATTTTTTATATTTAAAAATTAGATTGTTTATACTCTTTTATTTGTGCATTTATTATTATTATTGTCGTTATTATTATTTTTTGTACTCGTTATTTTATTATTTCTTTTATTATTTTTGATATTTTCATGTCATGTTTATTTTTCTTTTTAATTATGCATTTTCCATTTTCATTTTTGTTTTAATTTACCTTATTATTTTTATTATTATTATGATCTGATTATTAATATTGTTATCATTATTATAATTACATCATTGTTATTATAGTATTCTATTATTTATTATTTATCATTTTAATATTCTACCCGTATAGTTATTTTATATTATTTCACTATCACTATATTTTGCACTGTGTTTAGACATATTTACCCATTTCATATTATACCCGAATAAACTAAATATATACGTCACTTTAAACGTTATATTATTTTTTACTCGATGAGTAAAAGGAGAATTTCAAAACCAAGACAACGTTCTTATTTAGAGATTCGAGAAATCAGCCCTAACTTACGAGGTTTGATTTTCTCTTTGAACTTAAATAACCGAACATCCTTTTAAAATTAAAACACATGAGATTTAAATAGTAATTAAAATAAAGAGCAAGCTTATTTTCGAGGATTCGAGATGTCGTGTCTTAACTTACGGGATATGACCTTTTGTTACTGCAAGATAAGAGGGTCTTTTACATACGTTTTGATTTATTCAAGTGATTTTAATTAAAAACATTATACAAAGTGTGATCGCGTTTTAAATTCTCTTTAAATTTTTTAATTTTTGATACTATGACATCGGGTAATCAATTGGGTACCAATTTTGGGCGTAACAAAGGTGCTAATCCTTCCTCGTGCGTAATCGACTCCTGAACCCATTTTCTAGATTTTGTAGACCAAAAATCATTGTTCTAGCAAATCAAGCCTTTTATTAAAACAATCAAATTATGAGGGGATTCGATCACACCTCATAAAAAAAGATTGGTGGCGATTCCCATTTTCATTTCGTTTTCAAATAAAAAGTTGATTTCAAAAACAGGTTTCGACAACTTGGCGAATCCACTGGGGAAAAAATAAGAGAGTCAAGCCGCAAGTTAATTACTTTTTGGTCTTTTTGTCAAAAACTGATAATTTGGTTTAAATTTACGATCCCTTTATTGTATTTCATCCTTCATGTTTTGATATCTCGGGTTGTATAGCGATCTATTATATCTATTTTTTTATTCAAAAGTTTCTTTTTGTGTGTTTTCCGTATATTTTATCTGAATAACTGTTCGATTTTTCCTTTCTTAAGTGGGAGTGAGAAGCTATTCCTTCATGAGGTCTTTACCTCTGTATAGGATAGTGGATCTCTTCCGGGATACATTCGTACCTATGTCTTCGTGAGATCTTCATCTCCGTATAGCCATAGGGAAATGTATTCCCCTGAACTAAACTCAGCCCGTATGAGCTTATAATGGGTGAGAATCTAGGAATCTGTCGGTTCAGGTACCCTTACTTTAGAGTTGAATTGCATATAATGAGCCTAGGTAGGTGCTATATTTATTATCTCTTGCTTGATTTGTATGAAATGTACTGAATTTTTTTCATTTTGTTTTGGTTGTGATTGCATTGCATTTTCATCATAGAAAAGGGTGTTGATTCATGTTCAGTTGCTAAATAGAGAGCTTGTCAAGGAAAAATGATTTCTTGATAAAGTGGAAGACAATGCGGTCGTCCGAATATGGTCCGAGAAGATACAAAAAAAGAAGGGTGACAGTCTAACAGAGGTGTATGTGTCTGAGTTATGGGATTTCACTCGCAGCAATGTGACTCAGAATAATCTCCAAGAGTTGAAAGAGGTATGGGACTAATGGGATGACAAAACCAAGTAGTTATTCTACTGTAACTATGGTGATTTTCCTTACTTACTCAATGTCAAAGTGGACAAGCACTTATTTCGAGCTTTGGCTCTGTATTGGAATCCCACCTATAGTTGTTTTATTTTTGGGAGAGTAGACTTGGTACCCACCGTAGAAGAGTAATTCTGCTCTGTTTCCCGAGGATCCAAGCCGACAAAGCTTATTCTAGAGTAGCCAATGTCCTGACTTTCTCAAAGAAACTAATGAGCATCACGAAGATGAGCGAGCAATGGGTCACGGCCAGGATTAAACAAAAGGGAGATAGTAAATGTATCCCTTGGAAAGGTTTGCAGGGTCTGATCTTGGCACATTCGGATACGAAGAAAAGGGTTGATGCCTTCGCTTTGAGTATTTACGGGTTGGTTATTTTCCCATAGTGCTAAGGCACATAGATGATGTAGTTTTAGATCTATTCGACCGACTTGACAAAAGGGTCACTCCCATCCCAGCAATTTTTGTTGAAACTTTCAAATCTTTAAATGCATGTCGAAGAGCAGGTGAAAGAAGATTCATTGGGTGTGCGCAACTCTTGTTAGCATGGTTCAATAGCCAATTTTGGAAGGTAGATAATGTCTTTTATCGAGTATTCTCTGAGAACTACTCTCTACTGAAAGAACTGGTGGCTACCCTAAGGCAAGACAACATTTCTGAAGAGAAATGGATGAAAATTCTCTAGATTCTCCAAGACGAAGATGTTAAATAGAAGGCCCCTTTGATGATCCCTAATGAGATTTTGTACCAATGTGGAGACTTCGACTGGGTCCCTTTACTCGGGTTATGGGGAGCTATTGGATACGCCCCTCTACTTGTATTGAGATAGTATAGTTCGAGGCAGTTGATACCGACAATGCAAGGGTTAGCTTAGTGTAAGTTTGCGTACAAGGGTGATAATTACAAGAAGAAGGTTTGTAAAATTTCGAACGCTCGGAACCAAACTCACAGAATGAAAAGGCTTACCGTAAAACCCATGATGACCCTCGAGTATGATTGGTGATGGGGTGAAAGAGTCAATGACAATGTCCCTATATCAAGTCAAGAAAACACTCGGCCAATAGAAGAACACTTACAAGTAATCCAGTCTGAGATGAAAATCATAAAGCAAGAATTCAGAAAGAGGAGTTCAGAGCTGGAGAAAAATATAGAATAGTTGGAAGAGAAAAAGATACAAATAGGATTAGACATCGACGTCGAGAAATTAGAAGCCGAGAAAATGAGAAAAGGAAAGAACAAGGAGGAGGAAGACTTAGATAGTCTAAAACCAGATTATAAGAAGCTGCACTTGTCGATAAAGACTGCCAAGTTAGGTAAAACATTGGAGCAATGGTGGCAATAGATTAAAGAAGAAAAGACTAGAACTGATCAGTGGTAAAAGAAATTCCAAGAAGATTTCATCATCTTTTTAAAAGGTGGAGTTTTTGGATTTTTGTCAAAACTCATTCATTTTTTTGCCAAAGGTAATCATTCTTGTATTCATAAGTTCTTAATGCTATTTAGACTTGAGAACTAAATTATTAGCCCTTGAATCGCATATTTTAAATAAAAGCCAAAAATCGAGCCATTAATGGTAGATTTCAGGATTTTGCATAAAAACTTTGTTTCAAAGTGTTTTTCAACTCATTTTAGCATGAATATAAGGTTTTCAAACTTATCCGAAAGTTTCGTTAATGAATTCTCATGTTTTAATAAATTTTACGAAAATTGCCTAAAAGATGTCGAAAAAAGTCGATACCATGAATTGAGTAGGTTTGTTTAGTTTGAAGGTTGCGAATTAGGGGTAGAAGAATAATTAGATGAACGGAACTGATTTTAAGCAAAAAGGTTGAGTATCTATTGAGATATTAGTATATAAAGTTTGTTGTGTTAATTGTTTAAGTTACATGGGGACTTGGTTTAAAGCTTGTGTTTTAGTTAGTTTGAGTGAATATTTGGTTGATATTTGACTGTGGTTATTGTGTGATTATATGTGTTAAGCTTCAGATTCATTAGAGATTGCTGTGAGCTAGAGAACGTTAGTTGAGCTTTTAGTTTTTGACAAAAGCATAAAGTGGTGAGTATATGGAATTGCTACTCGTAAACACGAGTCATATCTTATTGGGAATTTAGATGTATCCTAAATCCCTACTCTAAATTTTGAGTGTAAATTTCCTTGAACTATACTTGTCTTGTGCATATATAATATGCATGATATGTGAAATGTGGATATGGTGTTTATTGTGTAAAGTGTAGTAATATACATGTAATAATTGTACGTTATATATTCCAAACTAACACATGTTTATCTTTATTCTATGTACCATCATTATTTGATCAAATCAAGTCAGATATAATTAGATCTATAACATTGAAGCGTGGAGGATTAAGTCTAGTATCACGGGATCTTTATTCTATGTATAGGTTTTAACCAATTGAACTTGTATATAATTTGTTCATAAATATTATTTAATTATGATTAATAATAATCATTTAAATCTGCTCTAAAATATTAGTTAAATGAATACATTAAGTATTCTTCGTGATTAATAATTCCTTTAATAAGATTAAATCCAAGTAAGCACCTCAGATATGAAAAATCTGTGTTGCAAAATATGTTATTGTATGACTCGGTAATGTTTCACATGTTATGTGATGCTAAAGCATGCTTATGTTCTGTTATTGATACTAATTACATGATAAATCATGTACGCTACTACTAAAATTTTAGTCACTTGTTAAAAATGTGGTTAATGAAACTAATATTAATGAAAGCATCATTAATTATGCTCATTGTACTATTTTACCGAACGCGTGATAATTCATGACACTAGTTGTGCTACTGATTGCTTGTTTAATCTTGCTTACTATATATTTTTTTGTTATAGTTTAAGCATGTCATATTGTATTGATTTCGGGATGAATTGTAAGGATGAAGTACTGGAAGCTTGTCTGCATTTCTAGTGCCTTCTCCACGTTACTGGCAATTTATCTATAATAATGGTAGCTTGTGTACAACACTGGTGGTTTATCCACATTACTGGCAGCTTGTCTGCAACACTGGTGGCTTTTGAACATTATTGGTAACTTGTCTACAATTCTGGTGGCTTGTCCACATTACTGGCAGTTTATATGTAATACTGGTGGCTTATCCACTGGTGTGCCATTGGTTGTATGAGTTCTAGAGAACTCTTATTATGGTGTGTAGTGGAGTTAAGTAGGAACCTATCTAAAAATTGTGCATTGCCATGATCATGCATGGCATAAATTGAGAATTTTGAATTGTTTATGATATTATGTATAATTACTGGCTTGGGTGTTATATTTACTGTCTATTCTTGTTTATTGGAGTTAAGACTCACACTGAGCTTATTAACTTACTTTTTAGTTTCTGATTTGATTTCAGATAACGACCAAGTTTAGGACCTGGGCATGGCTATTGAAGGATCTTCTTGGATGTTTTTCACATTTGAAGTACTTTAAATTTAATTTAATAATTATTTTGGGACTCTATTAGTTTTTATATGGACTATGGCATGAGACTTTATTTTGGAGATTGTTATTTTGATTTGCATGACAATAAGTTTTAAATTGCTTAATTAATATTTAAATGATTATGCTTGAAATATTTGTTTTTAACAAAAATATGATATTATAACTAATTCCCGCTGCAATATTGAAAATAAACTTTTAATAAAATACAACTTAGTCTTTGAATTGGTTAATCTTACAAATAAAATTCTAAAGACACTTGATTTTTGGAATTAACATGTTTTAACAGAATAAATAACCAATTTCACTTATTTTAATTAAAACAAAAATAGTTTTAAAATATGTTTGTAATTACATAAATTTTTCTATGTCACTCTAGTGGCCAATGCAGCCTTCAAAATTTGACCATAATGTATGTGATAGAAATTTTTTTGTGTCCTTCCAGTAGTTTAAAAATAGGTTATGGAGAAATCCCTTGTCGATCCTTCCTCAACTTGCTTTATCCTAAGCAACAGTGAAACATCCAAAGGTTGTTTTTCATTGATCTCACTGACCAAGGTGGGCTTCACTTGCTACTCTACCAGTAAGTCACTATCATCAATCAAAACCAATCTAGTAAACATTGTCTTAAGTTGAATCATTGATCTCTTACTCAGAGCATATACCACAACATTGGCCTTATCGGGGTGATACTCAATGACATAGTCGTAATCCTTCAACAACTCAATCCATCTCCATTGTCTCAAGTTCAAGTCATTATAGGCAAGAAGATAATTGACACTCTTCTGATCTGTGTAAAAATAAAACTTCTCACCATACAATACTACCTCCAAATTTTGAACACAAACACCATAGTTGCAAGTTCCAAATCATGAGTGGGATAGTTGCAAATCATTTGGTTTTAGCTGCCTCGATGTATAAGTAACTACATTTCCATTTTGCATCAACAGACAACCAAGACTAATGTAAGAGGCATCACTATACAGCACATAATCCTTCCTCGATTCGGGCTGAATCGACACTGGAACCTGAGTCAACATAGATTTTACCTTCAGAAAGCTAGTTTGTTGGTCATCAATCCACTTAAAAGGAGCACTCTTCTGTAACAACTGTTAAGGGAGTAGCAATAAGAGAAAACCCATCGACAAGCCTCCGATAATACCCAACTAACCCTAAGAAACTCCGAATCTCAAAAACATTCTTTGGTTGCCTCCATTCCAAAATAGCTTCAATCTTTTTCGGATCTACAAGGATACCCTTTGCTGACACAACATGATCTAGAAACATCACTTTCTTCAGCCAAAACTCACATTTACTCAACTTTTCATAAAGCTTCTTTTCTTTGAGTAAACCAATTTGTCATTGATAAAAAAAATGATGAATTGACCCAAGAATGGTTGAAACACCCAATCCATCAAGCCCATGAATGCAATAGGGGGATTCGTTACACCGAACGACATAACTAGGAACTCTTAGTTCCCATAACCAGTCCTGAATGCAGTCTTAGGCACATTTGACTCCATAACCTTTAGTTGATAGTATCCAAGCATCAGATCAATCTTAGATAACATTGTCACTCCAAGAAATTGGTCGAACAAGTCATCGATCCTTGGCAGAGGATAGTTCTTCTTAACGGTCAACTTGTTCAACTATCGATAATCAATACACAACCTCAGTGTTTCGTCCTTCTTCTTAATAAAGAAGATTGAGGATCCCCATGGTGACACACTAGCTCTTATGAACCCTCGGTCCAAGAGCTCCTAAAGTTGGACTTTAATTTCTTTAAGTTTTTTAGCCGCTATGCGGTAGGGAGCAATAGACACCAGTGCAATTCCACGAAAAACCTCAAGTCTGAATTCAACCTCTCAATCAGGAGATAATCCTGGTAGTTCCTTGGGAAAACAATTTGAAAACTCCTTTACAGTACGAATACTATCCACAGTCGAATTACATTCACAACATTAGCCAAATACGCCTCATAACCCTTGCAGACCAGTTTCTTTGCTACCATTGTTGATATCACATTGGACAAATAATCTCCCCGTTCCCCTACCATAACAAATTTCTTCCCATCAGTTGCCTTCAACGTCACTGACTGCCGCTAGACGTGCGAACGTTTCGACTGGAAATATTAGGGCAAATAAATATATAATTAATTAGTGGTGTCGGTAAGTATACGGGTGAAATTTTAATAGATTAAAGTATTACAATGAAACACTCCGAAAAAAATTTGAGGATCATACCCAAGGGAGGTTTAATTAAACCTAAATTAATTCACTACATTAACAGGGCTAAATAGTACTAATTAAAAATTATATTACGAAAATCAAATTAAAGTTAAATAATTAAAGTAACATAAAATTATCTATAACTAAAATCACCCAATTAACAATCGAAATAAATCCAATAAAAATAGATATGAGATTAACGCACTTTATTGCTCCTAATTAAAACTCTAGTTTTATCAAGCTAGGTATTAATTAACCAGTTGTAACAACCAATTTTTGCCCAGCCCACTAGAGAACCAAACCTAAATAAAAATCCAAAATAAAACAGTCCAGATTACAAAACAACAAGCCCAAAAATACAATGGCCCAAATGGCCCAATGACAAAAAACCCTAGCCCAACAGAATGGAAAACAAACAGCAAGCAAAAAACACTAGATGCGCCGCACCTAGGTCCTCTGGCCTTGTTGCCACCGCATGTCACCGCCTCTGCTGCTTCGTCTGACAACTCTGCTACCACTTGCAAGGAGAAGAAGACACGCAAATTGAAAAGAAAACAACAAAGAAAAGGAAAAAAGAGCAGAAGAAAACAGTAGAGAGGATAACAAAAAAGGATTTTTGTATTCAGCTATAAAAGCCTGAACTGTTTCTTGTATTTTCGGCTTCTTTGATTCGAGTACGAACAGATTACAAAGAAAATAAAAAAGAAAAAAAGAGTGCTTACTTTGATTGAGAGTTTTTCCATTTTCTACTTTATTTTATTTTATTTTATTTTTTTAATACGAAAAGGGAAAAAAGGGAAATAGACTCACCTGTGTTGCTTCGTGACACGCCATCGGACACTTTCTCCGGTGTTGAAATCAGTAAAGAAGGCTAAAGGCAGAACCTTTTCCATTTTTTCCCTTTTTTAGGCATTTGCTTCCTTGATCTAAAATCTAGGCTTAAAACAGGCTAAAAATAAGAAATTTTGGGTTTTCAGGCCACCGTGAGCGGCGACGCTATCGCCGATCACCGACGGCCGACATGGAGGCCATCGGCCGGAGCCTTAGCCGGAAATAGGGCTGAGAAAGGGAGAGAGTTGAGAGAGTGAGAGTTTTTTTAACAGAATGGAAGAAATGATGTTTTAAATTTTTTTGGCTTTTATAGAAGATGCAAAACGGCGTCGTTTGGGGCCAGTTTCAATGGCCCCAAAATGGCGCCCTATTGGGGCAACCCGCGCGCTACCCGACCCGCTCCAGGGAGGATCCGCGCGTTTTCTTAAAATGGGTTATTTACAACCCTGGTCCTTCCGGATTTATGTTTCTTTTAATTTAATCCCTCTGGTGCATTTTTAATATTTTTAAAATTTGGCCCAGAATTTTGTGTAGTTTTCGATCAGGTCCCTGACCCACCAACACGCTGAAAAGCTGACGCATGTCCAGGGTCTGGTTTATTTGCCCATTCGGCCCTCCGCCTTTTTACACTTTTCCATTTTAGTCCCTCCGTACTTATTTTATTACAGTTTTGACTTTTTAATTTTATTTTTATCCCAAATTAGTCCATTTGTGTTATTTTTGTATTTTCTTTTTATACTTATCTATTCATTATTATATTATTATTTCATATTATTTATTATTATTATTATTTACTCAGTTATACTTTTTAAATTTCAAAATTTGTCATATATATACATTCATACATTTTCATAATATACGCATACATATTTTTTTATAATTCATATACATATACATACTTATATATATTTCTTATTATATCTTATAATTTCTATATGTACATATTCTTTATTTATTATATATATTTTTTATATTTCATATTTTTATATACATATATATACTTATATATTTACATATTTTAATTCATATACCTGTATGTATATACATACTTACATATATTTTTATATTTAATAATCTTACAATATGTATATGTACATAAGATTTTTCATATTTTCATAATGTTATGTACATACACATATATATCTTTTTACATTTTTATAATTTTATTCATTTTATTTATTTATTTACATTTTCATTGTTATCTTAAAAAATTCTTTAATTTTATTTGCTTGTATACCTATCATTTTATATGTTATTGATTGGCACTTTTATTTATCTTATTTTCGTTGCTATTGCTCGTATTATCTTTACACCATCATATTTATTATTGTTTGTTATGCATATCAACAATGTAGTTTGTTTTCGCATTTTTTACGACATCGTGTTAAATTTTACTCGATATATTAAAATTTGTTTCAAATGAATAGCATTTCATATTTTCAGATTTGGAAAAGTTGTATCCTAACTTACGGGATTTTGATTTTTTTCGATAAATTATACGAATCATTTCAAATTTAAGTTTTTAAATAATCTCGGGAATTAATAAAAGATCGTGTTCTAACTCACGGAATATGGTCTTTTCTAAAATCGAGATAATCGAATGTATTTCAAATAAGTAAATTTTTCGACATGTATTCTCGTATCGGGAATTCGATATGAGGATGTGACATGTTATTTTCTCGATATGAGGATTTTTCTAAAAAATAATAAAGGCGGTATTTTGCATTTGAGAATTCGAGAAAGTGTGCCCTAACGTGCTGGGTCTCGATTTCTCGTTTGATCAGATATACTCTTAAAACTTCAATGTATGATTTTTTTGAAACCATAAGGTGATCTTGGCTTCGATGGTTTAAAGTATCGTGTCCTAACGTGCTGGATGTGATATCCCTTCGGAACAAGAGAATCTTAAATTTCAATTCATGTTATTCGAGTTTTTTTTTTGAATCGTATTTTTTAAAACTCTTCAAAGTTTTCAATCTTCGACACTAAGACACTAATTAATCAACTAGGTACCAATTTTTGGGCGTTACAAGGGTGCTAATCCTTCCTCGTACGTAACCGACTCCCGAACCTATTTTTTCTGAATTTCGCAAACCAAAAGCATTGTTTTAATAAATCTAAACCATTTATTAAAAACAGCCGTTTTAAAGGTGACCCGATCAAACCTCATCCAAAAAATTGGTAGCGACTCCCATATTCATATTCATTTTCAAAATTAAAGTCGACCCCGTTTTATCAAAAAAATGGTGTCAACACCAGTTACTACCTTTCGGCTTCTAATTAATTAACTAATCGACCAATACACTCTTACCTCTCAACCTCACTTTCTTGATCAAGATAAATTACAATTTACTCGGTAAACTTATCTCTCGATCTTGTTTAACCTAAATTAATTCCTAGAGGCATTACTTACTAAGGTTTAATAACACATAATTTAAACCAACTAACTCAGATTTAAACCCTTATTCATCTGTTAATTAGTCACACTTGTTAATCTCCCTTAGGAGATTAGCTACACATGGATCTAGGTGCAATAATCCCTAAACACATATTTAGCATAAAAAATAGTATATTTAACAAGTGAAAGAAAGAAGAAAATAATTCCATTTTGATATCAATTTGTGCTAGGAAGCAAAATTTCCTTTAATAGTCGTGAAGATAACTACGATTGCAATTGGAATACATAAAGAAAATAAGAAAATATATTAAATTAAGAGCATGGATGGACATCAAACCCAACTTAAACAAGAACAAAAGTTGTTAAAATGACTAAAATGAAAGAAAATAAAACCCTAAAACTAACTAAGTGGCTCACTTGGGCAAGCCCCCCTAAAATGAGGCTAAACATGTCTATTTAAAGAGTTTATGATCTGACCTAATTAGGGTTGCTAAACAATCCAAGAATCTGGTTACAATTCATTGTGCAGACAAAAATACCCATACTTAATTTTCCTAATCGTAGCTTGGTGTTGCAACACCACAGGACCTGTGTCACGACACTACCTTCATTTTCTAGATACTTTGGCTTTGAAGTTTAGTGTTGCGACTGTTGGATCTGATGCCCTGAGTGTAGTATTTTTGTCAAAATGCACTTGTAATTTTTTGAACAGATTTGTTAATAAAACAAATTCATTTATTACAATTAATATACATTGTATTATTGTCCTCAATTGGTTTTCGCACGCAAAGCACAATGGAAGCAAATGTTGCTCATTGGTTGTCTTTGTCTAATGTTTAACTAATACTTAGCAGTATTACGTGGTCAGATAGTAATACAGAAAGACAAATTGTAATAATAGACGAACCTAAACATGTCCTTAGTCTAATAAAAAATGAGCAAATAGATTGAAAGTTTAATATGTCGTCTATCAATTCCAATTAGGGAGATACCTTGTCTTGAGTATCAGAGTAGATGACTCCCAGAAGATAGAGAAATAGATGTGACTGACTCCCAATAATTTGGAACCATAGCTATCAATGTACACTACCACGAAAATGCTTCATATTTCAGTATAGAAATAGCACATTTTAAACTATCTTCCAGTGAACACATTAATTCTACAAAAACCCTCTATGTATTCTCAAGCCAATACTCAACTTTGGATGGATCGTCATCAACTTTACCCTTAACTTCAGCCCCACACTTTTGGATTTTATCAATAGTAGGACAATGAACCATTGTAGGTACGGGGTTTTAAGGGCACGGAGGTGCCGAAGGAGGTAGATTCAAGGGTTGAGGTTGTGGAGTTGTAGGATTAGCTCTCATAAAATCCTGAAACTAATGATTCATCATTCTGTAGAAAAAATTTTCATTTCACTATCAAACGATTGTGGAATGAATACACTTTGACTAGCTACCTGATTGGAAGCTTGAGTATTAATTTCACCTTCATTAACTACGGCATGATTTGATTCATCTGACATCTTGAATTTATAAGAAAAATAGAGTCAAAATGGATCAAAAGCATCACACAATCACAGGGTATATGTGGCATGTATATTCCAAACTCAATAGTCACTATGTTAGTCCTAGAATCGACTAAATCGTATCTCTAGTACCATTAAATGTAACACCCCTAACCCGTCTCTATTGCCAGATTAGGGTTACGAAGTATTACAATACAATTCAAAACATTTAATCTCAGACATAAACAAATATTCAATTTAAATTCTAACTTTCATTTACACATTTCATTTATAGAATAACATACACTTACGGGCCTTAAATCAAGCCTACGAGGCCCTAAAAATAGTTTGGGAACATTTTGGGACCATTCTGAAATAAAAAAAAAGAGAAAATTTTGGAAATATTGGAAAATTTTGAAAACATCAGTCACATGGCCATGTTTTTAAGGATTAGATTAGTGAAGTCGTGATATCCAAGGGGTGAAATCGTGATTTGCTAAATAGTTTTTAGAGGGACAAAAAATCTTTGTGTATCGCGATATCAGACCCTTAATATTGCGATACCCCTAGAATTTTAAAAGTCATTTCTTTTGTTTTACAAAGTGGTATCGCGATACCCACTCCCTAATATCGCAACATCGAAGACAAACTCGAAGATGAGGGGTCAAAAAACACGGGATATCACAATATCTAACCCTATGTTTAGTGATAGCCAAGTCGGGTCATGTGATACCCGATGTTCAATATCTTGATCCCACGATATCCAAATCCCTAAATACTCTTCCCCATTCTTATTTTCTCTCAATCTCCCTTTCAAATCTTTTCAAATTTCTTTCAAATCCTTCTTCTTTTTGTTTTATTTTTCTTATTTATTTCTTCTTTTTTAGGTTTTACACTCTTTTGGTTTGGAAACACAGGACTATATTGATTCTATCAATGCACTTATAACACAATTTAGGTGTCTCACTTCTCTTTCGCCTTGCATTTTCTATTATTGCTTTTGTTATTATTTTTGTTCCTTTACTAGAGCTTTAGTGTTGATTGGTTGTGAATACTAGATTGCCTTTACATTATAGTTAGCTTGTTGAGAATCGATAAACATGCCCCTTAGAACTAAAATGCAAGTTAAGTCCCAACCCAAACCACCTCTGTCATTAGAGAATGTAAAGGATAAATTTAAGTCAAAAGAGGTCGAGGCCTTTTTCTCAAACATTCAAGGATGAAATTTTATCCTTGAAAGAGGCTTCGACCCCTCAGCCTTCAATTGCGAGGACATTTGGGACTTTCGTTTCCATCATTGGATGAACCTTGTGATGGTGTGGACTACACATGCCGTAATATCGGTAGTTTTGGAGTTATATTCCAATTTAAAATTTACTAAGAAAATTAAGGTGGATGTTTGACACAAGAAGGTTGATATATCCCCTAGAGCAATTAGTGAGTAATATGTTGTCCCTTATTAGGAAACTGATGACCTACAAGCCTTAAATTTGAACAATTTTGAAATTATTGATATGGACGCCATTTTGTTATTTTTATCAGAAGGGAGGGGGAATAGAAACAAGAGGGAATAATAACTACCCCTATATTTTAAGCAAGTTATAATATTTCCTGCTACTAATAAGTGGATCCAATTCATTTGTACTCGAATCTTACAACTACACAACATTAATACTGTTAATGTTTTTCGAGTTGCTTTGTTGTATTGTATTTTTCATCTTAAACGAGTTAGCCTCGGGGAGTGGGTCCATAAATAAATCCACAAATGCATATCTAAAATCAAGGTTGTGATTTATTTCCCTCACTTAATCACCTATTTATGCCACCGTGCTGGAGTGGTGATGGGATCTACAGAACAATTTCACCCTCCCACCACCAATATTATTGGAGACACCCTCATGCATCAATTCCAAGAGCTTTATAGAAAGTAAATAAAATAATGCAATTAGAGGCGAAAACAAAAAATGGAGATGCCTCCACCCCCACTGAAGAAATCCATGAAGGCTAAGTTGAAGAAGACCGATAAGCCTACACAATGGGAGTATAGGCTAGGCCGCGATGTGTAAGATAACGTAAGACTCCTAGAGTCCAAAAAATAGGCATGGACATGTTTGTGAAGAGCCTAGGAGGAAAAAGTAGAGAATGACCCAAACAGTCAACTGACTCGTCTGAGGGCAAGAAAGACGTGGTCGAGCCATAGGAGGAGGATGAGGAAGAAATAAATGATGAGGCCAGAGAGGATAACGCCTTCACCTCTTATCAAAGGAACATTGAGAATGCATTTGCAGTCACAAGGAAACCAAGAGAAGGACCCATCTTTCAAGACCCTATTGACCAAGCCCAGATACGACCTCGAAACTCACTATGCACAGTAAAGGGAAAGGTGTTGCAGGATCGAGTAGAGATACTGAGGATGATTTCAACTAGTTACATGTGTTTTTAGACGATTTTATTTTGTGTTTGGTGTGTTTTAGTTGTTTTTCTTTGTTTATTTTTCTTATGTTTGCGAGTTACCTTGAAAGACTACATAACATGTAGAGCTTCAACGAGGAGGTGGACGCCCGAGCTAGTCTGATGCTTCATTCTAAGGAACTTTCGTAACCGTTTAACCTTTATTTTGAACACATCGGGGATGATGTGTAGCTTGTTTGTGGAGGGGTTCACATAAGCTTTATGTGTGTTTATTTTTTTATGTTTATTTATGTGTTTATTTTAGTTTTTATGCATTTTAAAAAAATCCAAACAAAAATATTTTTCATTTTTATTTTTAATTTTTAAAAAATCAAAAAATATTTTTCTTCTTTTCTTTTAATTTTTTTATTGCATAGTGCTTGGACTAATACCAAGTTATAAGTTAGTAGTTTTACATATCAAATGAATATATAAGATTGCTGAACATGTAAGTTTTTGAATGATGCTAGATAATTCTTGCTCTTAACTGTAGATAAATTAGTTCACTTGGTTAATAGGTATAATAGACTAGAGGCAATAACCAAAATGAAAATGTAGATAAATAATTTGAATTGCTAATTGTTCTTCTAGATAGATGTATGCTTAATGAAACTATTGTTAGATAACTAATCCGAGAAGGACCTTAGGAATTGTTTGTATTGCCTTGAGCCTGAACAACCAACCTTAAACTTTACGTTATCCCTAGTTCCCAAATTTAAGCCTTACAATGCCCTTCTTAATAAACTTCTTTGTTTGAAACCTCGAGTGTAACCTCCCAAACTTGGCCTAAATGTTATGACTAGATTGAGAAGGCTACATTAGCCATCGAAATGGCTAAGATAAATTACGATACTTTTGAAGACCTTAAATAAACTCATTTTAGAGAAAACCGTAGTTTTATTTTGAGTTAGCATAAAAGTGTTCATTCATTAGGTCGTGTATAATTAGGATTCATTTTATTTTTGATAGTGTTGTTTTAGAAAAAACTGTTTGCTTGTCGCTCTTCTAAAAAAAAACTCATTGTTAAACTAATGCATCGGAAAAACCATTTTTCAAGTCATTTTGGAAACTTAGTTACCTTATCGATTTGTTTCGTTAAAAAATGTTTCCTTTGCAATGCAGCGGAAACTAGGGAACAATATTAAATTTTACTTAAGCTTGATATAATGCATTATCTGATTATTATGCTTGAGTAATCCATGCATGCAAAAATCCCCAAAAGAAAAGTTACCAAACCAAAGACAAAAAAAAATTAAAAATTACAAATCAAAACCAATAATGACTTAATAATACTTATTAAGAATAGTCTGAAATCCAAGGTTATTGTCCGAATGCCGAGTTCAGTACTAATTTTGAGGTGTACCTGAAAAGTTAAACTCTATTGGGGTAAGCTTATGGAAAGCTCAGTGTGAGTCGAACAATTATTTAAACGAACAAAAACATCAAATATAGTGAAACATATTAAAATTAACAAAAGAAAACAGAACCATTATAGGAATTTCATACCATTACATAGCCATTATCAAATTGATGTCAAATGGTGTATGAGCATGGGACATCATTCATTTGAGTATCAATAATCAATTTTGATACCATTCAATACAACACAATAGAACATATATCATAAATCAATAACATTCGAATATGTCATGAGCATGGTGCAATGCAAAAAAGTTCCTACCCATACCATTCACTACACACCATGAGTTCCCTAGAACCTGTCATCCGAACTCCAAAACATTATGGGCTAAAGCTCACTGTGATTAAAACCATGGAAAATAATATGCAAAAAATTATGCCACTAAAAATGCGATAAATCCCCATTCCCCTCGGTACTCCAAGTGTAGTGCAATAACTACAAATAATGCAGACTAAATATGCTATCGGTACTCCATGGATCTCCTTCGTCAACCACAAAATCCCTACCCAATGCATATGCAATATATCACACAATCTTATACATAATCATATCTCAATACTTTTCACATTCATTTGACATGCTCAGCATGTCCTCAATAATCACATACTTTCAGTAAATGGAAACAATGTTTCAATCTTTCATATTACCATTGTGTTGGTTTCAATCAATATCGTTCAATTTCACATACTTTACAGATTTTCATTGTGTATAAATAACACCTTTTTCAGTACACAATATAAAAAATATCTCATGCATTTAAATCATACATAAGTATCTCAAAAAATTATCATCATTCAGTCAAAAGTTCTCATATCTCATAACTCAAATATGCAATTACAAACTCAATCAAGCATTCATACTATCAAACTAGCAATTTTGCCAACATGTCAATCTTTTAATGCTCGAAACATACCTGGTTCGGCCACTCACAGAATCAATAATTTTTCTATTAATTCAATCCAATAAACAAGCTAATTTATCAAATATAACATGATATTTAACATTTTCAAACAATTTTATGAGTTTAGGACCCACACGTTATTTTTTGCTTCATCGCAGCACACTAGCGAATCTTCCAATTTTCCTTTATAATTTCTTAAACGAACCTAAACCAAAATTCAAAATAAATTCAATAAATCTACCATTAAACTAGAACCTAAACACCCACTTATGAGTTCAAACCAATTGTTGAAATTATAACTATTTTATGAATCCAAACTAGTTAGATTCCTTACATTATATCGATGCAAACCTTACGTACAATCGTCCTTCATTTGTACGGATGATTTGGGGCATTTGGGTTGACTAAGTGGGTTCAATAACACCATTTAATGCTATAAAATATGGGCAAGACCCAAGAAACAAAACAACCTACTTTCTTGCACATAGGCGCACCACCACTATCCATGGTGGCCAAAATTGGGGCAAAATTTTAAAATGGTTTAAGATCTAATTAAAATCTGGAAAAATACCTTTGAAATCATTTAAAATCCAAAAAATTCTAGATATGTAAATTTTTGTTTTTAATTGACAATATTAATAAAGAAATTGAATAGAAAAGAGATCTTACCCAAGCTAGTTGAAAGAAACGGCAATGACACTTTCTTGGCAAAGTTCGGGATCAATATTTGGGTTCAAGATTTCATATTTAGGGTTGTTTTAGATGGAGATAAATGTGAGCAGTGGAGTAAAGGATATGGTGCACAGTCTTGATGCAAAAAGAAGAAGAAAGATATGGTAAAATGGGAGGTGTAGGCGACGACAACAATGGGAGAAAGAAAGAAAATTGAAGAGAAAAGATGAGAGGAAGAGGGTGAACGACTAGGGTAGTGAAAATTTGAATTAATGGCTGAAAAATACAATGAAAATTGTATTTATAGTTAGGGTTCAAAGGTATGGATGGCACACAAATTAAAAAAAACAAAGGATTTTGTAAAATTTAATTATTTCGCAAGTAAAAGGATTCAAACTTGGGACCCCATTTAATTTCTATGCTTTCTCATATTTCTTTTAACCATTAGGCTTTTTCCTCATTCTTGAAATAATTTTGCAATATTTATTTTAAAAACAAGGCATGCCACATACTAGGTGTTAGAGTTGTGTGACCCAAATTCTAAGAGATTGCTTGCAAGTCAAGTTAAACAAAATATATTTTCTTTCTAGAAGATTTAGTATTTATTAGTATAATATATTTAACATTTATTAGCATATTTTATTTGACTTACTAATTTAGCCTATAAATAGGTTCTTTTACAACCTTAAAAAAATACACCCATTAGAGATTAGAAATCATAACACATTTAGAGAATTTTGTGTTTACGTTTTGAGGGTTCTTTGTTTTTGGGTTTTCAAGGTTTAGATTTTATCTCCATCTTTTGTACTCTTCGTTCTTTTGCCATTGTAGTAAAATTATATTTGCCCGTGTTTTTTTCCTCTTTGGAGGGGTTTTTCATGTTAAATTTGTGTGTTCAATTTCTCAATTTATTCCGCTATTTTTTTTACTTGTTACTTCATCAGGCCGATCCTAACAAGTGGTATTAGAGCTAGTTCAATTTTCATAGATCAGCCCGTTCAAATATGGCAGCAATAAGGTTTGAAATTGAGAAGTTTGATGGTGTGGCAAATTTCGATCAATGGCAAGTTCAGATGATGGCAATTCTAGTTCAAATCGGCTTGAAAAAGGTTGTTACCAGGAAAAAACCTGAGAATCTAAATCAAATAGAATGAGAAGAGCTTGATGAAAGCACTTTGTCTACAATCCAATTATGCCTCGCGAATACGGTATTGGAGGAGGTATTGAGGGAGAAGACCTCATCTTCCTTGTGGAAAAGGTTAGAAACTCTTTATGCGACTAAGTCTCTAGCTAACCGTTTAGTGTTGAAACAACGTCTATTTACGTTTCGCATGAACGGAGGTGAGCTTCTTAGAGATCACATTAGTCAATTCATTACTCTTTTAAATGATTTAAATAATGTAGAGGTTCATATTGACGACAAAGATCAAGCTATGTTATTTTTGTGCTCTTTACCCCCTTCATACAAGTTTTTCAGGGAGATTCTGATTTATGACAGAGACAAACTCGACAATAAGTTGTGTCGACACAATTTTTAAATTTGAAAAATGGGATCTACTTTTTTTAAAATGGAGTCGCCACCGATCTTTATTGAAGGTGTGATCGGCTCACCTAGAAAATGATTTTGATCCACGAACTTTTAAGAAAATAGGTCCGGGAGTCGCTTACGTACGGGGAAGGGTTAGCACCCTCGTAACGCCCAAGACTGGTACCGAATTGATTGTTTAATGTCTTAATGTCAAAATTTTGAAAAGATTTTAAAATACGATCCTTGATGAGAAAACTTGAATAAACCAAATTAAATGATACGAACACTTATTTCGAAGAAATAAATTTTCGCGCTCAGTGAGTTAGGGTGCTCCAATTCAATCTTTGAAATTAAATGTGTCCCTTTTTTATGAAAATCATGAGTTTAAAGAAGGTTACTTGATTGTTTAAGTCAATCAAGAGATCAGAATCCAGTAAGTTAGGGTTCAATTTCTCGAAATTCTTAAATCTCAAATATTGCCATTATTTTAAAATTAAGATAACAAAATGCCACATCCAGTAAGTTAGGATCCAACATTTTGTAATTTTTAAAACTTTATTTCAACAATCGAATGGTTTTAGTAAAATGAACACTTGATGGTACGAATTCATCAAGAAGAATTGAAGCCCAGTAAGTTAGTGCACAATTCTCTCGAGAACTTATAAACACCAAGCTTTTTTAGTAGATTTGAAATAAAACGATTATAATGTTTTAATGAAATGTAATTCTTACAAACAATACAATTGAATAACCAAATATAAAGCAAATGATGGATAACAAACCAAATTTACAATATGGAGCAACCCAACATATAATACATCAACATAAATAATTAAGTATCTAATAAATCAATAATCAATCTCATAAAGATATCTTGAATATATAAAAAAATAGATATTTAGAAATAATTTAATAATAAATATTTAAACTAAAGTAAGCAAAATGAATAACCCTTTTTTAACAAATAAAATACTTATGTATGAAAAGAATATAAAATTTTACAAGTTGGAATCTGTAATAATCTATACCTACTTATATACACCAAAAAAGTTCCTTATAAATTATACATATAGATATAATAATCATGAAATATCATGGTAAAAATAAAATTTGAAACTATATTCTAAATATATTATTGAGAAGTATAAAGTAACATATCGTTTTTAATATATATTAAGTGCGATAAAATAAATAATAATATATCAAACTTGAAAAAAAAGAGTATATGTAAAGAATTTAAAATCGATGTCAATGAATTTAAAACATATTGATAATAATTTGCAAGAATAAAGTATTATATTTTAGAAATCATATTAATAATAAGTTTAAAAATATTAAGTCAATGTTAAAATAATATTAATAATTAAAATAACAATAAAATTTTTAATAAATATACAGTAGTTTCAAAATATTAGTATATAATAAATTTAAAATACAAAATACAACCTAAAATAATAACTTTATTACATTTTAAAATAATATAATAATAATTTAAAATACTATCAAAAATAAATATTATAAAGAATATTAGATACTATAATACATGAAAATAGAATTAATCATAATTTTAAAAAACATTGAATTTTATGAAAAATAAATCAGTATTTAATTAAAACCTGTTTCAAAATTGAATGACTAAATCCGCAATTAAACACAAACATCGAAATAATCCCAAACAATAACAAACACGGCACCGTTTGAACTTGGATCTGCATGAATACAGAATTAAATATGAAGTACAGATTACAAATCAATAAAAGAAATCAAATCAAGATTATATTAAACATGAAGGAACCTTCTGAATAAATAAGCCAAATGATCCATGATGCGCAGATCCTTCCCGGATCGGGTCACTGTTCGGATCGGGTCTTCAAACGACGCCGTTTTGAAGCCATTACATTGGCAACAAACGGCGGCGTTTCAGCTTTCGTGTTTAAAGACTAAAAACCTAAATACTTTTTCATTTCAGAAAACCTAAAGAGAACAAATGTTCTCTGCGCCGTTCAGGGCATTGAGGACACTCGAGTGATCTCAGATCCAGACCTGCGCTCCGATGACAACGGAGAAGGCCCGAATCTCATCACCAGGTAACTTCTATCCTTTCCTATGGTTGTTTCTTCCTTTAACAAATGCTCAGTAGGTACAAAAATAAAAAAAATGAAGAGAAAAGGAAGTAAAAAAAATCTGCGAATGAAAAAGAAAGAGAATCCTGAAATCACCTTTTAATATATTGATCTTTTTAGTCAGAATGCGTAAGTAATCCTTACAAAACCTTTAGCCTTTTTGTTTTATAGGCCGAAAAATGAAAAAAATCGAAAATAAAAATCGAAATCTCATCAAAAATCAATCTTATTTTGTTGTTTTCTTCTGCGTTGTTTGCTCTATTTGCAGGTACGATGTACGGCGGGGAACGTGGCATGTACGGAGGCACGGACGTGGCACGTATGTGGGGAGAGGCATGCGTGGCAGCGGCGCAAGAGGCTCTGGTTGCTACTAGGGTTTTCGGTGTCTGGGGGCAGTCTTGGGCTGAGTTGGGTTTTGGGCTAGGCTAGGGTTTGGGTTTGGGTTAAAGCTGATTGGGTTTAGGCGAATCGGGCTTAGGACTGTATTTTGGGTTAGATTTTATTGGGCCAATTTTTCTGTATTTTTTGGGACTTTTGGACTTTTAATTCTATTACTATATATTTTTTGTTTGTAAGGGCCGGGCAAATTGGGCCTATTACAAGTTGGTTTGGATAGCAAGGCAGATAGACAAGCTTGCGTTTTGGTAGCATTAAAGAAACGAGACAAAAGGTGTCGCTAATGTAAAAAGTTAGGTCACGTTACAGCAGATTGTTATAAACTGCGAAATAAAAGAGCTACTTATAGTAACAAGAAAGATATTTCTGGTGCTAATTTGACTGATGAAAGCGGTGATAATTTCTTGTTAGTGTGAACGAGCGATAACTCCAAGCTCACGTTTGAGTGGATCCTAGATTCAGAATGTTCTTTCCACATGTGTCCCAATAGAGAATGATTCTCCAGATACAGTTTAGTTGAAGGTGGAGTTGTGCGCATGGGAAATGATTCATCTAGTAAGGTAATCAGTATTGGTACTATTAAAATTAGGATACATGATGGAACGATTAGGACACTCTCAAATGCTAGGTATGTACCTCATTTACGAAAGAATCTCATATCCGTGAGTATTTTAGACTTGAAAAGATGCAAAATCAACGTCGAGTCGAGTGACATTAAAGTATCTCATAGAGCTCTCGTTTAGTTAAAAGATAAAAGAACCGGCAGCCTTTATATTCCAGAAGGTTCTACAGTGACCGGTGAAATCAAACGTCCCTCATCCATTACAGAGTCAAAGTCAACTCGTTTAGAGCAGAGGCAACTTGATCATAGGAGGGAAAAAGGTATGACCGTTTCGTTGAAGAGAGGTTCTCTTTTGGATGCGGGTTTTGAAAAGTTAAGGCACTGTGTTTGTGAAAATCAGACCCGGGTTAGTTTTGTTTTGGCAGTGCACAAGTCGAAGGCTAGAAGTCTTCCAACTTTTAAGTATGGATTCGACTTGATTAATTCCCTGCGCAGTTCAAGCTAGGCCCGTAGCGGGCTTTGGCAGAGATGGAATTGTAAGAATTCGTGTCAAGATGGAGATTGTTAGATTTGTGTGACCCAAATTCTAAGAGGTTGCTTGCAAGTCAAGTTAAACAAAATATATTTTCTTTCTAGAAGATTTAGTATTTATTAGTATAATATATTTAGCATTTATTAGCATAGTTTATTTGACTTACTAATTTAGCCTATAAATAGGTTCTTTTACAACCTTAGAAAATACACCCATTAGAGATTAGAACTCATAACACATTTAGAGAATTTTGTGTTTACGTTTTAAGGGTTCTTTATTTTCGGGTTTCTGGGGTTTATTAATGATGGTTCATGAACAGGCTGGTTCAATGTACGTGCGGGTGCATGAATGACTACCTTCAACGTATGAATGCATTAAGGATGGTGCATGAATGGTTCATTACAATCCATGGAAGAGTGCATGAATACTCACCTACATGCATCGTTTGCTGGCTATTGATCTCCTATGAGTTTATTCGGCTAAGAGGCATCTATTGGAGGGACCATTCACCCTTTGGCTGAACCTAGACATGGCCGATGGTCTCCTATGCATTCACCAGCTGCCACATTCATTTCCTTAGCTTTAAAGCTGAACATTGAACCTTACATCCAGCCAAATCTAGACATAGCTAATAGGAAATACATTTCTAGATTAATCCATACAATTAAAGCCGAATTACTTAGTCTCTAAGTTTGTTTATTCTGTCCATTCAGCTATCATATAGAGGCTATAAACATTTCCTTTCCTTTACATCATTGCTCACACGAGCTGTGGGTCAGAATTTAAGCTACACGATGTTGTTCACACGAGCGGTGGAGTATTTGTAACAAATGCAGGACCTCATCCATCGGTAGGACATTCAGGACCAGCACCCGAAACAAGAAAACCCTAATGACATGTCATTTGTATCCTATGAATTCCTAAGGTTCAAATGGGGCTCGATAATCGTCGTGACTTCGTTGGGTTTCTATAATTTCTTTACATGATAAATTGCATAATAACATATATATTGATTCATTTACATTATAACAACACGTTAAACATTCAATTTAATCAACATTAAGTGATTATAGTTCATACGAACTTACTTGGCTAAATTGCAGCAATGACTAAGTATAGGGGTTAATTGGTAATTTCTCTTCTCCTAGATTTTCCACTCATTTTTTATCTAAATTAATAATTTCATTCAATTCATTAATTTAGATAGTAAAAAAATTCATTTTATACAATTTAGTCATTTTTGACATTTTTACAAAATTACCCTCAACTTTTTATTTTTATTCAATTTAGTCCATATGTCCTAATCATGCAAATAAACAAATTTTATTGAAAATTCATACCATCTGAATGTTAATAGCTTCCATTACAGCCCACTTTTGCAACAATTTCACACAAAGTCCTTGTATTTTTACTATTTCAACAATTTAATCCCTAATCGTTAAATTCATCAAAATCACTTAACAAAATACTTACAAAAAACAACTAATACCTCAAATTCATCATTTAACACCTAAAATCACAAAGACTCATCAAATGGAAACATTCAAAATCTTCAATATTTTCAAAAATAAAGGTACGACCTAGTTGCAATGATCGCAAGAATATAAAAATTAAAAGAAACGGCTGAAAAATGGCTTATCATGCATAAATTGAAGCGTGGCCGAACCTTGGTTCTTCTTGCCATCGTGTTTTGGTGATGAAAAAAGAAATTGAAGAAGAAAACATTATGTATTCTTATTTTTATTAACCTTTTTACTTTATTTTAATAATAAAAAATAACATATAAACATTTAATAATAAAAAATAACATATAAACATATAAAATTAAAGAATTTAAAGCTTAAACTATCCGCCATCATAAGAATGGGAAATGTATCCATTAAGGTCATCCAATTATATTTCTTTAATCAATTAACACCTTTAAACTAATAGCAATTCACTTTTTCAACTATTACAATTTTGTCCTTTTTGCTTAATTAACTATCTAAACATCAAATTTTCTTAACGAAACTTTAATAAAACCTTAATAACATTCTGTAAATATTTATAAAAATATTTACAGATCATTTTATAAAAACGAGGTCCCAATACCTTATTTTCTAAAACCACTTGACTTTAGGGTCTTACCACTTGAACTTAATTGTTCATTCAAATAGCATAAATTGTAAATTCAAAATTTATTTTAATACCATATTTGAATTGTAAATATTAAATAATAATATTTATGAACTTACTAGTCAGATTTGTGGCCCCAAAACCACTGTTTCTAACACCACTGAAGAATGGGCTGTTACAACTCACCTGCGGTTTGCTGCTGATTGTCGAGCCTACACCACTTTATGTTTGCCCTTATCCTTGCTCATGGATGCTCCCTCACGAATAGAGGCTTCACACATAACATAATACATATAGGCTATTATTTTTCACAACAAAACAGCTATCCTAGAACACAACAGCAGTTTGCCACTCTCTCAAACTGGCGAACTCACTTCGCGCAACTCTAAACTACAAATTACTTCATTTTAAGTCAATCAAATCCTCAATTTTCAATTCCTAGCATCAGATCTAATGATTAATTACTTATCTAAACCATTAATTTTACTCAATTTCACTAATTAACGTTTTTCAGAAAATCACATTCATCTTCAATCTTATGGAAGAAAAATCAATTGATTCATGTAATCTCTTTAAGGATTTGTTAAATCAGGTTTCTAAGCCTCTTAATTGCTGTAAAATGAGCTAAAAATTGTTTTAAAACCATCACTTAGCTTATTATTTCGAAATCCACCATTTTTATGCAAAATCATGCTTTAAAACCGTATATCTTATGATTTCTTGGTTAGATCTATAAGAACACAAATTGAAATCACATATTAAATGTTTAAACCATAAGAAATCAGAATGTTTACCTTTAATTAAAAGATCACCACGAAATTATATAATTTTGAGGAAAAAGAACCTAAGTGTTAATAGAAAATGGAAAGAGAAAGAGAGGATTTCTTTTGAAATTAAGGAGAAAAAAGGTGTTTGGATGCTAAGAAAATCAAAAGGATTAAGGGAATTTTGAGAGAATACTCTTGATTTGATTTCTAACCAATTTTTGAAATGGTTTAAATTATGAAGGGAAGGGACAGTGAATGGTCTTATATAGCCAACCAATTTTAAAATTTTGGGCTATTTACCCTTAAGCCCCTTCCTACTTTCTCCCTTATTCTAGCAACTCCCGTTTCAATTAAATCTTTTAATTTACACATTAGACCTCTACTTTAAAGATTGCTCCAATTTAAAGCTCACTAAAATATTTTTATTAATTCAATTATTATTCCCTAATTACTTATTTTATTTTAATTTCTACGATACTAATATCGTATTTCACTCAAGCCCATGATTTGATTACCTGGTTTTCAGGGTGTGAGAAGAAAATTATTTACAAAATCAATTATCAATCCATGAATCGAAAAATTGTGATTTCCCTTAGATTAATATTTATCAATCCTTGTACTCCTTTAAATTTTACTATTTTGACTACATTCTTTGTCATTTGTTTTTATTTCAATTTGAACTATAGAAACCCCCTCAATTTTATTTTCTCATTTATTTTCTAGGAATTACTCTAATCCCACTTCCTGTGGATTCAACCTAGCTCACCACTCTACAAAAGTTTGTTTTTCTTTCTTTTCGAGCAAGATATATTTTTGGGTGGTCTTGACAGTCTGCCAACAACGTCGGTTCATGTGGAAATTCCATAGCCACATTTTTGTCCGCATCAGCACTGTAATAGGCCAATTTTGGCCTGGCTAAAAAACCATTTACATAGCCCAAATAATTCGGCCCAACAAGGCCCAAATTGCTAACCCTAATCTGCTAGCCCAAAAAAAATAAAATACAAAGGGTATAGAAGAAACCCTAGTAGCCGCCGTAGCAATCTTACCTTCGCATGTCACCGCAAATGGCGCGCATGCGCATCTCCACGATCGTACTTGCACAACAAGAAAGGGAATAAACAACAAAGAAGGCGAGAAAATCAAGAAATTGCGAATCAAAACAGATATTAGAATAGATTTTTACTTTCTTTTCTTTTTTTCATTATGGTTATAAAAAGCCATCTCAATTACTGTAAAAAGAGGGGGGAATAAAAGGGAATACGGAGAAAAGATTAAAATAGAGATTCGAAATTTTTTTTATAACACAGGTGATTGCTTTGTGGGTTTTCGCCATTTTTTATTTATTTATTTGTTTATTTATTTATTTTTACTTAAAATATAAAAAAAGAAGAGGGCAAACTTAACTTTTCGCCGGAATCACCAAGTTGGTGCCCTCTCCGTCACGATTGGGGACTAGGGCATCAATAGAGGCTGTGGGAAGTCCTTGAGCGGCGGCTCCTAAGGGTTAGAGAAACCCTAAAAGAAGCAGTTTCTGCTTCAGGAAAAAAACAAAACATTTTATTAATTTTTTTCTTTTTTTAACCTAAAACAGCTAAAACGGTGTCGTTTAAGAGGCCAGATCCGCGCGCCGACCCGACCCGCAAGTAGGGTCTGCGCGTTCTGGCCTAAGTGGTAAATTTGCGCAATTAGGGCCTCCCTTTTTGCGACGCGTTTTAATCAAGTCTGTTTCCTTTTTCAATTTGGCCCATATATTTTACCCGTGTGACGTTTTAATCCAATGCTGCACAACGTTTAGGAAGGGCAGGATTAATTTCCCTTTTGACCCTTCAGATTATGCGCATTTTGCAAATCTGTCCTTTGTTTTAATTTGCTCTCGTTTTTTAATTTTGTTTTGATTTCAACTTAATCCTTTTCATTTGTTTTACTTATTAAGTTTAATATTAGTTTTACTATTATTATTATTTATTATTATTGTAATTATTATTCCCATGTACATACATACATTTTTTAAATTTATATATCTATGTATTTTTTTATGTACATATTTATATATATTTTTTTTTAAACTAATATTTTTCTCATATTTATATATATACACATACATATTTTTTTATTAATGTTGATAATGTAGATATTATTTAATTATTTTTAATCTATGTATATATTTTATATGTTCATGTATACATATATATTTTTTCCTAATGAATATTCTTTTATATATATATATGCGTATATATCCATTCTTATTTTCAAAAATGTTTAAATATCTACTTGTATTTTAACACATATTTTATAATTTATATACATATTTCTATACTCTTCTTTATTTTCACAAATGCATTATATATTTTGTTTATATAATTTTTTTTATAACCCAAATTTTATATGTAAAATCATTTGTTTTTTTATTCTTCATAATTTCAATATATATTATGTATCTTTTATTCTTTATTTTTTTGGTTTATTTCTTTCAATTGTTTATTAATTTGCGTTTTCATTTTTTTATCTTGCTCGTTTATTTGAACCTTGCATGTCATTCTTTTTCCCCTCATGTATATTAGTTTCGTTTATTTATTTGTTTATATTATTTCTATGCCATTATTGTATTTATTATTGTTGTATTTGTTATTGTGACATTTATACATACAACATAACATTACCCCATCTTTTTACTCGATTTTAAAAATAGAAACGTTTCAAAATAGGGATAATACTCGTATTTAGGATTTTCAAGAAAATTGAGCCCTAACGTATTGGGTTCTGATTTTTTTGTAAACTCTAACAATCGAGGATTGCTCTTTAATCGGGAATTCAATATGTTGTGTCCTAACGAATTGGATGTGACACGTTGATTTCTCGAGATAAAGATTTTTTTTAAAAAATAAAGGGAATATTGAATGTTTGGAATTTTAAGAAACCGTGCCCTAACGTATTGGGCTACGATTTTTTCATAAATTTTAAACAATTAGATATTTTCTTAAATTTTATTACACGAGTTTTTGACTAACTCTTCAGGAAGAGAATAAAATATTGTGCCCTAACGCATTGGGTGTGATATTTTCCTTTTCCAAAATGAGAAAGTCTTAATAAATAATTCAATTTAAATAAAGATCTTATTTATTAACTCTCGACATTAAGACACTAATTAATCAATTTGGTACCAAATTTTGGGCGTTACGAGGGTGCTAATCTTCCTTGTACGTAACTGACTCCCGAACCTGCTTTTCTAAAACTCGTAGACCAAAGTCGTATTTAGGTGATCCAATCACACCATAATAAAATATTAGTGGCGACTCCAATTTTAATCGACAACTAATTTTTGTTTTTTCCAAAAATAAAAATGGTTTCGACAAGCGCCATTATCTTTAACTCTCATTTTCTTTGTGTTTAGATCTTCAGTAGAACATGACTCACCATCATCACCATCACAAAGAGAGTTAGTCATAGGTTTTGCCAAAAAGCTTTTAATCAATTTATATTCACATCAAAAGATATTTAAAATAAATAATATATTTGAACATAATAAAATGATCATAATTATAAATTCATTGAAAGCATTTTATACCTAATGCAATCATTTGGACAACTTGAAATTATATAGACATTTACAACACCTTCTGAATAACAATTCATGCAAATTATGAGTATTTAGATAACAAATTTTGTAGTTTTATTACAAATTTGTAAAGTAGAAAAAAATTAAAGATAAATTTGTAATCTTACTTCTTTATATGCTACTTTGACATATTTTTGCCGATTTGACGCAGGTTGGTGCAATAGAAGAAAAGTTAGTATTGAAGCTCACCTATTCAATACTCAATTTTGTAGCATTCCTGTAGCAAAGGCCATGAAGATGTGGGTTGATGGTTGATTAACATGGACGTCCTAAATTCATCTGTTGGACTCTCAAATTAATTTTAACCCAGCTTGCAATTGGATCACTAAAGTGGAGAATCCTACTGCCAAATTTGAAGCCCAAACTATCCACTAAGGAATAAAGAGCCCAATTTGGCTATGGGAAATCCAACCGTACATAAAAATAATTAATTTAGGCAACAAAGACTTGGTAAAATGTCACAAATCCGCCACATAAATTTTTCCATGTGACCGTTCAACTTCTTCTCAAGAATCAAGCATGAGCTAGCTAAATTTAGTAAAGTCATCCACCTTCCTTCCTCAACACAAGAGGAAAGCCATGCATGAGAGAAAAAAAAGGGGCTCCTCACCAGTCAAATAGAAAGACATTTGCTCTCCATTTCACAAGGGGTCGACCATGCATGAGAGAAAAAATGGGGGATTATCATGCTTAAAATAGAAAACTCAATGAGCTCCTCACTAGTATAAATAAAGAGGCATTTGTTCTCTCGTTCTCTCTCGTTTCACTTCCATTTGAGAGAGTATTTGCAAGGTTTTGAGAGTAGCCACTTTAGGCAATATTGAGAGCTTTAAAGCTTGGTAGTCACAACAAGAAGAAAAGAACAAATGAGGAGCAAAGTGAGTTGTGCCATGGAGATCAACTAGAAGTGGCTTAGCAATTCTCTTTCCTTTCAATCTTTATTTTTTTTCAATTCAAGAAATATGATTACAACTAAGTTTTTGTGCTTTTAATATAATAATGATTACTTAATTTTGTTGGTTTTAGAATGATTTAATTTTTGTAGCTGTAATTATTTAATTCTACTAAAGATGTTCTGTGCTTTTGATCTATTTACTCATGCAAGTAAAATCATGAATATGTTTCTCATGCATTATGAATGAAGGAAAACAACTAAATTAATTGACACAATACTTATATAGTGTATGTTTAATCATTCAGGGATTAAATTAGTAATAATACCAAAAATATTATTACATTATATTAGTTTATTAAACATAGATGATACGACCCTGCCCCGGACATGTCATTGGTTCAGCTCACCTAATTTTATTTCAGCTCACATGAGCTTATTTCAGCTCGGTTTAATTTCTTTTCAACTCATTAATTTTATTTGCTGGAATTTTTGGACATTTAAATTAAGCATTTGTTTAAGTTTACTACATCTCATTAGTGTGTACAAAATTAGTACAATTGTTTAACTTGTCTTGTCTTAATTAAATTAAATGTGTCTTAATTTTATTAAGTATGTCTTAAATTAAAACATGAATTAGTTATGTTTAGCAGAATTAATGTGTCTTGTTTAGTTAATATTTAATTTTTCGCAATGTCAATTAGAGTGTTCACATTATGTTTTAATTTAGTTTAGCTGAATTTGTTTGAATTAATTAAGTTCATGCGTTTTTATTTAGGTGCAGCCGAATTTGAAGATTCATTGGCTAGATGCATGCACGTAGATTCAATGAATGTGAATATGCATGTGTAGCTGGTATAATGCATTGAAGCTAATTAATTTTGGTTCTCCCCAAGGCAACTATTCGGCCAAGAGACAGCAGCCATTCAACTTTCCAAGACATGGCCGATCCTCTCCTCAAAGCAACATAATTCTTTTCACATTATTTGTTCACACCTTGGCTGTTTGGTTCAGCTTGTTCACACCATGAGGCTTTACAAAACGGTCCATTCACATTTCCAAGGGCTGCCCAAATTCTCCTTAAATGCTGGTGATGTTTCAGCAAGAGTTGCTTCAGAAATGGGCCAAATTAAGATCATTAACCGAATTTAGTTGCTGCCAAGAACTTTCAAGATTCATTTGCTTAATTGAGGAGCTGATTTTTATTCTCCATTCAGCCGAATCTACCTTGGTCTTCATTCATGAATTAAAGCTGGAATTTAGTTCAATGTTTGCTTAAATATTAAGTCTTGAATCTGTCCATTCGGCTACTAGACTTTAGGCTATAAATAGTTGTTGATTTTCTTGTAAAAAGGACTTTTTCCAGTTTATTGAATGAACTTTGTTCAAAGAGTGAGTTTTCTCCTCTCTAAATTTGTATGAGTTTCGATCTGACTTATCTAGCGAGCTAGTGGCATCTATCGTTCTCTTTTTGAACTTATCACCTTATTTTGGTGTGGCGTTCAACCCTTCTACAATTTCGCAAATCCACCTTAACCTAATAGAAACCGGGGTGACACTCTTTAGTGTTGAATCGTTTCTAGAGTTAAATTCTTTTTTCCATTCCCACAAATTATCCCAAATTAACTATCCTTTGATTCCTTTATTAAACCGAACCTACATCTTTCTAAACCTTCTATCATTACAAAATTTAATTTGTTAGCTTCCGCAAAATTTTAAAACAAATTTACACCTTTTTGGCTGCTAGAACTTCTCATCGTCGACGATCGGGCAAACTTTGTTAAACGACTCAATTATCCCGAGCTGGATCACATCATTTGGTATCAGAGCTGGTTAAAACGAGAAGTACAAGCACTCGAAGTCATTTTGAAATAGGTATGTAAAAAAAAGTTTGAAAAAAATTTAAAATTAAAAAAACAAATATATACTTACGAAATTAAAAAAAAAGAAGTGAATTGAAAAAAAAATTGTGAATTAAAAAAAAGTGTTTTGTTTCAAGTTCTGAAAGTTGTTCGCTTATTTGTAATACCGATCATTACCTAATACTCTTTTTTTTCACGTCACATTTAGTTCAAAGCCTCCCTTATTTCTTTTAGCCTACCCATAACCTAACATCAATCCCTTGTGAGCTATTTTAAAGCCAACCCACTGGACTAAGATAACGTCACATCGAGTTTTCTACGAAATCACTAAAGGAAATTGAGTGAAAAAGGCACGAGTGTGTGAGCGCATTAGAATGGAGGTAAAAGCCAAAAAACGAGCGCAAACATGAGTGTAAGTGACACCAACTTTTTTTTTTCGAGAGATTTGTGAGGTTTTTGTTGTGAGGTTTTTATATTCATGTCTCAAAACCCAGAACAAAATATGGCAGAAGGAGGTGGAAGACAACCAATCTAAAACGTCGCGCTTAGAGGAGGCGGAGTGCCAGATTTGACTCAACAAGCCATGTTGCAAGAATTCCAACGCATGCTCCGGAATGAGATGGAATCATTCAATGAGCGTTTGGAACGAGTCGAGGAGAGGACTCAACGAGAAAAAACTCCTCAAGGGCCACAAAGAGAACGAGGCCACCTAGACGCCAATCAAGAAGACCTCTATGATCCAAGTGAAGCCGAAAGTGATCAAGGGTCAAACCAAAGCGAAAGGCGAAGAGGTCCAAGGAATCGAAACAATCAGGATCGAAGACGAGTGGATGATGACTTGAAGAACATGAAACTTTCTATTCCATCTTTTCAAGGAAAATCCAATCTGGAAGCCTACTTAGAATGGAAAAAGAATATTGAATTGGTTTTTGATTGTCACAATTATTTTGAGATAAAAAAGGTGAAGTTGGCGGCCATAGAGTTCTCCGATTATGCCATGATTTGGTGGGATCAACTCACCATGGGCCAGAGAAGGAATGGGGAACGACCAATATCAACTTGGGCCGAAATGAAGGCTGTGATGCGATGACGTTTCGTTCCATCCTACTATCACCGGGAACTCTATCAAAAACTTTAAAATCTCACTCAAGGTTCAAGAAGTGTTGAAGATTATTGTAAAGAGATGGAGATTGCAATGATTCGTGCCAATGTCCAAGAAGATTGTAAAGTAATGATGGTGCATTTCCTTGATGGTCTCAATCGAGACATCGCCAATGTTGTGGAGCTACAATATTACATTGAAATTATGGACATGGTGCATATGGCCATTAAGGTGGAGAAGCAACTCAAGCGAAAGAGCTTTGTTCGAAGCTACCCTACTACGAGCACAACAAAATGGGGTCAAAGCATGAATAGAAACAATCCACCAAGTCGTGCCAAAGAGCCAATGGTTCCTGCTAAGACAAATAGACCTATGGGCGACACGAGTAAAAGCAATGTGATAGATTCATTTTCCAATCGAAAGAGGGATATCAAGTGCTTTAAGTGCCTCGGAATGGGGCATATCGCCAGCCAATGTCCCAACAGTAGTAATATGGTGGTTCGTACGAATGGAGAAATTGAATTGGAAGAGGAAGAACTTGAAGATGACCTCGAAGCAGAATCCGACAATGAAGAAGAAGTTGAACATGCCCTTGATGGAGAACTTCTTGTTGTCAAAAGGAGCTTTAGCATCAAAGGTGTGGAAGACGAGCAACAACGAGAAAACATTTTCCACACACGATGCCAAGTTCAAGGGAAAATATGTAGTGTCATCATTGATGGTGGTAGCTGCACGAATGTGGCGAGCACTCTTATGGTTAAGAAGTTAGGCTTGCCAACCACCAAGCACCCGAGCCCTTACAAACTCCAATGGCTCAATGATGGCGGTGAACTCAAGGTCACCAAGCAAGTTCTAGTTTCATTCTCCATTGGAAATTATTGCGATGAGGTACTATGTGATGTTGTTCCAATGCATTCGGGTCACTTACTACTTGGTCGTCCGTGGCAATTTGATCGTCGAGTCATGTATGATGGATACTCAAACAGCTATTCTTTCAAGCATATGGGAAGAAATGTAACCTTAGCCCCGTTGACGCCAAAGCAAGTGCATGAGGACTAAGTTAAATTGAAACAATCGATAGAACAAACGAGAGAAAAAAAATGAGTGAAAATACAAAAGAAAAGAAAAATGATAAAAAAGAGGAAAAACTATACAATAAAATGAAAAGAAATTGAGAAAAGAAAAAGACGAAAAGGAAAAGGAAAGTGAAAAATTGAGTGTTTTTGCGAGGGTTGGTGATGTTCGAAAAGCATTTTTAATGAGGCAACCGATCCTTGTGCTCATGTACAAGGAAAATTTTCTTAACTCTAATGAACTTCCCGAGAACATTCCATCTTCTGTTGTCTCTCTTTTGCAGTATTTCAAAGATGTATTTCCGGATGATGTGCCAAGTGGTTTGCCACCCCTTCGTGGGATTGAGCACCAAATTGACTTCGTACTTGGAGCCGTTATTCCGAATCGACCTGCATACAGAACCAATCCCGAAGAAACCAAAGAGCTGCAAAGACAAGTCAATGAACTCATGGAAAAGGGCTACAGTTGAGAGACCTTAGTCCTTGCGCTGTGCCGGTATTGTTGGTCCCTAAGAAAGATGGGACTTGGCGTATGTGTATTGACTGCCGCGTCGTAAATAAAATAACCATTAAATATCGTCAACCGATACCGCATCTCAACGACATGCTTGATGAATTAAACGGTGCCAAATTATTTTCAAATCCAATACCTTTCCAAGGAGAGAAGGTTCACGTTGGTTGGTAAAGGTAATCCTAGTCCACCTATGCCACAAGTTAAGAAAGGTAAGTGTTATAACCTGTTTCAATCCCCACCAACTTATTTGAACATTTGTGAATATAATGATGATATGGTCAATTACCCTTCTTTGATTAATGGCAATGTGTTGGTTTTAAACGATGATAAGACGAGTTTCTCTAACGAAAATTGCCATGTTGACAAGTTTGCTGGTGAAGTAAGTGTAAATCAACACAAACAATTTTTGAAATTGTGTGTTAAAAAGTTGTCATGTAAATATCCTAGTTCGATTATTTGTGAGACGTCTCTGCTTTGTCATATAAATTTTGCATGCCTATGTAAGTTTGAAGGTGTGACACTGTGTACTCAAAAATTTTCTTGGTTTGACATGTTTGAATTAATGAAATTTCTACTGCATTACGGAATAAGTGATCAAACTCGTGTGTTCAAACTTGGACTTTGCTATATTGGTCCATTTTGTGAGAAATTTGAGCATCCTAAATTTTATGTGAACAATTTGTTTGACACTTTGGCCTTTGATAAATATTTGTATCCTGATGCAAATGATTGTTTTCCTTTGGTTAGCCATGAAGTGCTTGTTTTGAGCGATGATTGCAAGAATAATATAGATACAAATTGCTATGCTGAACCACAAACAAATCAAACTGTAATCCATTGTCCTTGGTACATTTTGAATGCGCAAGATGAACACCCATATAAGTCTTTCTTTGAGATTGATCATGTTGAAAAGGCATGGAAAAGGACTCTTGAATTTGATTGTGTGCGAACATGCATGAGGAATTGTCCTTTGAATCGATTGAATTCACTTGTTTGCAATAATGACATATCAAGACTGTTTGATAATTTGAGATATGCAAGTTTTGATCAAATAAGACTTTGGATGCATGACCAATTGAATGAATTTTTCATTTATTTTGGATGTAATTTGAGTTTGATTTCTTTTTTCTCCCAACCGCCAAAGATGGAGAGTCAAATTGAAAAGCTCCGACTACAATATACCCCCGAGGAGCGGAGGTTTGTATTGACTGAACAAGGTAAAACTGATCTTTGTGTTCCTACTTTTAAAGGTAAGGCTCATGAACTTTTTGAAACATCGTTGTTCTCTTTAGGTGTTGACAAAGATAGTGTTGTTGATTTGGTTCTTGTAAAACATTTAAATTGCGACTTGCCTGACTGTTCTATCTTGTTTATTGATCATCTACCTGTTTTGGTTGTTGATAAAAAGATTCTTGTGTTTGATCTTCGTGACTTTTTTGGTGACCATATGATTAAACGGAAATTGCAATGTCCAACCAAGCCAATTCTTGAATCATATGAATCTTTTCAAATGTCTGCTTGTGACAATTACGTTTACCATTTTATTTATTACTCGCGATTTATGCATGGCTTGTGGAAACCATTTAAAACGTTTGAATGCCTTAGAACATGTCCATTGTTGTTTCGAATATTTAATGAGGCATTGGCGAGTAAATTAATTTGTTTGCATGGTTGTCAATATGTTGTTTTGAACCTGTCCATTCACATGCATTCTGTTATGCTTATGATTGGACTACAAGTTCGTTTGCATTGCTATTTGCTAACTCATGACTATTCATTTCAGTTGATTCAATTTCCATCCGTACCATTTGACCGAGGAAAGCCGGGTAAAAAGAGCTATGTTCGAGTGAACCAACGCCTCGACTTGAGGACAAGTCGCTTCGATGAAGGGGGAATGATACGACCCTGCCCCGGACATGTCCTTGGTTCAGCTCACCTAATTTTATTTTAGCTCACATGAGCTTATTTCAGCTCGGTTTAATTTCTTTTCAACTCATTAATTTTATTTGCTGGAATTTTTGGACATTTAAATTAAGCATTTGTTTAAGTTTACTACATCTCATTAGTGTGTACAAAATTAGTACAATTGTTTAACTTGTCTTGTCTTAATTAAATTAAATGTGTCTTAATTTTATTAAGTATGTCTTAAATTAAAACATGAATTAGTTATGTTTAGCAGAATTAATGTGTCTTGTTTAGTTAATATTTAATTTGTCGCAATGTCAATTAGAGTGTTCACATTATGTTTTAATTTAGTTTAGCTGAATTTGTTTGAATTAATTAAGTTCATGCGTTTTTATTTAGGTGCAGCCGAATTTGAAGATTCATTGGCTAGATGCATGCACGTAGATTCAATGAATGTGAATATGCATGTGTAGCTGGTATAATGCATTGAAGCTAATTAATTTTGGTTCTCCCCAAGGCAACTATTCGGCCAAGAGACAGCAGCCATTCAACTTTCCAAGACATGGCCGATCCTCTCCTCAAAGCAACATAATTCTTTTCACATTATTTGTTCACACCTTGGCTGTTTGGTTCAGCTTGTTCACACCATGAGGCTTTACAAAACGGTCCATTCACATTTCCAAGGGCTGCCCAAATTCTCCTTAAATGCTGGTGATGTTTCAGCAAGAGTTGCTTCAGAAATGGGCCAAATTAAGATCATTAACCGAATTTAGTTGCTGCCAAGAACTTTCAAGATTCATTTGCTTAATTGAGGAGCTGATTTTTATTCTCCATTCAGCCGAATCTACCTTGGTCTTCATTCATGAATTAAAGTTGGAATTTAGTTCAATGTTTGCTTAGATATTAAGTCTTGAATCTGTCCATTCGGCTACTAGACTTTAGGCTATAAATAGTTGTTGATTTTCTTGTAAAAAGGACTTTTGCCAGATTATTGAATGAACTTTGTTCAAAGAGTGAGTTTTCTCCTCTCTAAATTTGTATGAGTTTCGATCTGACTTATCTAGCAAGCTAGTGGCGTCTATCGTTCTCTTTTTGAACTTATCACCTTATTTTGGTGTGGCGTTCAACCCTTCTACAATTTCGCAAATCCACCTTAACCAAATAGAAACCGGGGTGTCACTCTTTAGTGTTGAGTCATTTCTGGAGTTAAGTCCATTTTTGCATTCCCACAAATTATCCCAAATAAACTATCCTTTGATTCCTTTATTAAACCGAACCTACATCTTTCCAAACCTTTTATCATTACAAAATTCAATTTGTAAGCTTCTGCAAAATTTTAAAACAAATTTACACCTTTTTGGTTGCTAGAACTTCTCCTCGTCGACGATCGGGCAAACTTTGTGAAACGACTCGATTATCCCGGGCCGGATCACATCAATAGTAACATGCTTGATAGACTTATTAATTAAATAAGCTTAACATTATAACTTAATTAAATAATGTTAGTAAATTATCAATTTTCCACGGAATTTTCGTAAAATCTCTTAACAGTGTTTAAATAATTTTATGTTAGGAAGAAAAATTATTCTAACATATGCATGCTATTGTAATTAATTCTTAAAAACTTGTATACTTATTTCTTTTGTGTTCTTTTTAATTTTGAGATAGTTTTAGTGTAATTAGAAAATTCATGATTTTGATACTTGAATGAATCAAAGATTTCACATAATTTCCAAATGGCATTAATTTAAAAAAAATCTATAATTGAAGAACCAAACACAAATTTTATTTTTAAACATGCCATGAGCTTTAAATAAGTAACATAAAATAGAGATTAAAGATACCAAAAAAATTTAAAAACACAACATAATTTCAAAAAAGATTTTCTCTACTGCATGCTTATAAAAAATGTATTTTCTATAAAAAAATTTTTTTAAGAAATCTAGGAATTTCTTCTGTTTTTTTTCTTAACAAAGAATGAGTTCTGAAAACATTTTTAGAATTTTGAATTTATTTTCAACATATTATATTTAATTTTTTAATGAAGTTGTGAAAAAGGATAACAAAAAAAACTGAAAATGAACAACTCATAACAGGATCAATTTTGAGAAATAAAAATAGAAGGATTAAATTTGTATAATAAATACAAAAAAATATTATTTTAATTTAATTTTTAAATTAAAATTGTCAAATTTAGATGTAGTATAATAAAAAGATATTAAAACTAATAAATAAAAATCGTTTTGATGGCATAAGAGTTTGAGTTCAACCTCTAATACTTTAATTCTATTGCCAAATACAAAAAATTGGTTTAAATGGTAAAAATTTGAAATTCAAAATAAAATATCAAGATACCGAGATAAATCTGCAATCCTTGAAGTTTGAATGCAATTTATTTTTCTTTTATTTTTGAAAGTATGTTTGTAAATATATAATCATATTTTTATTCAAGTAAATAAATAAGGCTAGAATATGCTATAAGTCTATACTTTTTGAAAATTTGAAATTTAATTTATGTACTTTTTCTTTAGAAATGTAATTCCTCTACTTTTCAAATTTCATAATTTATGTTCAATTGTTAACACTGTTAAATTTGTTATTGTTTTGAAATGAAAAAAAAATTACTCACTTGGTAGCCATGTAACTAAAAAATTGACGTTGTAATGAAGTTGAATTTAACAAAAAATTAGCAATATTAATAACTGGACTTGAATTTTAAAATATAAAAAATTAGAATGAATAAATTCTAAAATTTTGAAGAGTACAAGGATTTATGATATATTTTAACCAATAAATAATTTTAATGTATCTTTTGCCCAAAGATGCATGCCAATTAATCATGGTTGTTGGATCGAGAACCAAAAAGTGAAATAGCTCAATCACCCTCATCAAACTGGAAATTAAATGAACTGTTAAGAACGGTTTAAACTAGTGTAGATTTATGAGTTGAAATTTTGGATGTATTCCTTCCATTAAATCACTTTGGTTCTTCTTTGAGCCTTGAACAACTTTGGAGCGAGTCACTACTGAGCCCTTTAATGCACAAGAAGAGAGATTTGGAGAAAAATAACTTAATAACAATAAAGAAGAAGCAATAAAAGAATTGAATGTTTGAGTATTGAGAAGAAGAAAACGCTTCTAAGTTTGTCGATTGTGTTGTATAGAAGGTAAAGAAAACTAGAGGAGAAAAACAAGAAACAAATAAAAAAATAAACGGAAAAAAAAATTCAACCATCGAATGGACGAGAATAGGGACAGACAAAAAAGAAAAAAATTGAAACAACGATTTGAGAAAAAAACTGAGTAGTTGAATGAATTCATTGAAAGAAAACTTAGTTATTGGTTCGTTCTCTAAAGGGCAGGAAAGCAAGCTAAGAAGAAAAATTTCAAGGCTTCGTGTAATTGTCCATTTTTTAGTGATGTCGGAAATAGTGGTCTTAGAACCACAAATCCAACAAGTAAGCTCGTATAATTAATATTTAAATTATACGAGTTAATAATAATTTTATATTAAATTTTGATTTGGTTAATTTTAATTAATTGAATTAATAGATAATATGAGTGGTTTGGTCTAAAAGTTAAGTGGTTGCTGAAAATGAGGTATTGGAGCCTCGTTTTCGTAATTTAAGGCCGTAAATATTTAAAAATATTTACAAAGTCATATTATATGTGAATTGAAGTTTGGTCCGGTAATTTTGATGATTTATTGCTTAATTAAGGTAAAAGGGTTAAATTGTAAAAGAGGTAAAAGTAAAAGTTATAGATTTAAAATAGTAAAGGGACCAAAATGGTGATTAAACCATGGTCAAAAAGTCCAAGCGATGGTGGATGTCAATCATTCCACTATCTTTTGGATTATTTATTCATTTAGTCCTAATTAGTTTAAGGCTAAATTGTAAATAAGATTTTTTAAATGGAATTTAATATAATTGAAGGACCGATTGTATAATTGGACCCTCCTTAATGGCCTAATAATAGAAATGATGTGGAATTCTCTAGATTGTGGTAAATTGCAATTAAATCCTAATTAAATAAGGATTTACTAATTAGTATGTTTTACAATATGATCGAAAACGGTAGTTTCAGGGCTACAACTCCGATGTGTTAGGCCGTAAATATTACTTATTTAATATTTACGAGGTCATTAGTGTCGTATTAAAATCTTCTTAGCAAATTTTAACGTTAAGATGGTTAATTAAGTAAAAGGACTAAATTGTAAATATGGAAAAGGTGGATTTGTTAGTTAAAAAGATAAATTAAGGGGGTTTTGTCACATCTTCAAAACCCCCTTGGTTGTAAATAATATGAGATAAATTTTTAGTGAAATAAGGTATAAGATCAAAGAAAATGAAAGCTGCAAGATATCAATAGATAATTAAATCAACAAGCATGACATGATGTATAATTGATTTCTCGATAAAATGAGAAAAGGATATAAAGATGATAAAAGAGAATATTGAGGAGTATTAAATATAATAATAATAATAATAATTAAGAAGTAGGTTTTAGTATATTGATTTAAAGTAAGGACTAAATCATAAATATGTGAAAAGTTTTTGGCTCATGTGTAAATATATTCAAAATTTAGGGGATCAAAGTGTAAAAATAAGAAATTTGAAGGACCAAAAGTGAAAATAATCCAATTTACAATGATATAGAACTGGCATGCAGGGACCAAATTGAATAGGTGAAGAATTATGAGGGACTAAATCGTAATTTTACCAAATTAAGTGATGATTCACGGATGAAATTTTAAAAGATCATAAAGGGAAAAATAGTCAATCAGAAAGAGAGAGAACTCTAGAAGGCAATGATGATGTTGGAGATATTTTGATGATATTTTATAATTATTTAATTAGATAAATATTACTTTATTAATATTTTAAAGAGATATTTTATTAATATGTTACTATAAATAGCTAGTATAAAAGATGAAAAAAAAAGAAAAAAAAGAGAGAGGATCCTCTCATCTTTCCAACGTGACTGAGGGAGAGAGAAGAAGAAAACTTTGTTGTCTTTACAATTTGGTCCTTCCACCAAAAATCCACCATTTTCACCAAGAATTTCAAAAAATTTTCATAATCACCAAGAGAGAAAAGTGATAAGGAGACTATGGAGAACAAGAAAATCACATTGGATTCAAGAAAATGGAAGTTGGAGGAGAAAGAAAATCAAGTTAAAGATTGAAATCAATAGGATAAGGTAAGAACATCAAGATTTCAATATATTTTTAAGTTTGATATTATTGAAAAAACATGAAAATGATGTTAAAGTAGAGTTTTCTTATATAAGGTGTAGTAGGCCCAATTTGCCCGGGCCCAAAACCAAATAAATAAAACCAAAAATAAAAGAGTCCAAGTTCAAATTATTACAAACCCAAAATAAAAACCCCAAGCCCAATTAATATGCCCACAACCTAATCTAATTCAGAAACCCTAGGGTTTCCAACTCCTATGTGCGTCGCTTCCCTCAGCCATGTCAGCATGCTCGTCCTGAGGCTCCTCGCCCCGAGGTCTGCTCCCCTGACGCTCCCTTTGCACCAAAATGGAAAGACTCAAGTCTCGTCACCACCGTTGACTTCGCCACCTGCAAGAAAAGAGAAAGAAAAGGACAGAGGTTAAACAGAGAACAAAGACAAAACAGTAAAAGATAGTATGTAAATTGGCTATAAAAGCCTCAACGAATGTAATTTTTTTTGACAGACAATCAAATACAAAAAAAAAAGAAACAAAAACATCAATCAAAAATAATAAAAAAATTTAGAAGGTTTACTTCTACTTTCGTTTTTGTTTTTTTGTTTTATTTTATTCTACATTTTTTTTCATTTTTTACATACGAAAATAAAAAGAAAGGGAAAAGAGTTAAAAAAACTTACTAAAAGCTCTTTAGGCTTTTTTTATGTTTTTGAAAGGTGCTCAGGAAATATTCCCCTAGATTCGGACTCTAGAGGTCGAAGCGTTCAGGGTGGTGTCTTTTAGATTTTTCGGCCACCGTGGACGGCGGCGCCATCGCCGGTGACCGGTGGCCGGCACGGTGGCAAACCACCGGAGCCAAGGCCGAACTTGAGGGCTTTGAGAGAGAGGGGGAGAGTTTTTTAGATTTTTTTTGTTTTGAAGGATGAAATGATTTTTTTTGTAAAAATTTTGACTTATATAAGCGTATGAAACGGCGCCATTTTGGGCCTAAGCTTCAGACGCCAAAACGGCGTCGTTTTGAAGTGGAGCCCGACGACTCGACCCGATCCGCCTAGTAGATCCGCGTTTTTTTGTGACTAGGGTATAATTTCCACCCTAGTCCTTCCGCTTCTTAAATGGTTTTCAATACTGTCCCTTTTTTATTTTTCTATTTTATCACTTAATTTCAATTTGCTTTTGATTTAGTCCTTCGTATGTTGACCCCCCTTGGGAATGACGAGTGTCCTGGAGTTTTGGGATAATTTCTCATTTAATCCCTATTTTTCTTCGCGCATATCATTTTGGTCCTTTATTCTGTTTTATTAGATTAGTTTTTATTATTTACGATTTCTACCCCAAATTTCATTTAAGTTTCAATTTAATCCTTGCTTATTTAACTTCAACCTTTTTACAATTTTTTATTATCTATTTATTTGTCTATTATTTCTTTATTTTTATATATACTCAAAAATTAGATTGTATATACTTTCTTATTTGTACATATTTATTTATTATTGTTGTCATTATTATTTTATTTTTTATCCTTTTGTTCTTGGTATTTTATTATTTCTTTTATTATTTTTGGTAATTTTCATCTCATACATATTTATCTTTTCAATCATGCATCTTCCATTTTTTTATTTTTATTTTAGGTCACCTTATCTATTTTATTATTATTATGATGTGATTAATAATAATAATAATATTATTATTACATTACTGTTGTTATAGTACTCCCTTATTTAATATTTATCATTCTAATATTATACGCATATAGCCGTTCAATATTATTTCATTATCACTATATCATGCATTGTGTTTAAATATACTTATTCATTTTTATATTGTGCCCGAATAAGTTAAATGCACATCACTTTAAATGCTATGTTTGTTTTTGCACGATGCATAAGTAAGGAAAATTTTTTATCAAAGTAATATTCATTATTCTTGGAATTAAAAAGAGTCGTGTTCTTAACTTACGGAATAAGGCTTCTTTCTAAAACCGAAATAGTTGAATATATACTTTAAAATAAATAATAAAAATATAGGATTTTTAGCGTTTTTTCTCGCATCGGGAATTCAAGACATTGTGTCCTAACTTACGGGACGTTATTCTCTTTCTCGATTAACATGAAATCTGCCCTCTTTCTAAAAAATTTCAATTAAGTGATATTTTAACAAAGGATCGTATTTTAAATCTCTTTAAAATTTTCAATTTTTGACATTAAGACAATAAGTAATCAATTAGGTACCAATTTTGGGCGTTACGAGGGTGCTAATCCTTCCTCGTAAGTGACCGACTCCCGAACCCGTTTTTCAAAATTTTGTAGACCAAAATTGTTATTTTAATAAATTAAATCGTTTCGAGGTGACCCGATCACACCTCATAAAAATAATCGGTGGCGACTCCCAATTTCGTTTTCGTTTTCAAAATCACAATCGACTCTTTTTTTAAAAAATGGTTTTGACAGCTTGGTGACTCCACTGGGGACAAAATAACAGAGTCAAGCCACGAGTGGATTAGTTCTTGTCTTTTTGTCAAAAATTGATAATTTGGAAAATTTACAATCCTTTCATTGCATTTCATTTTTTATGGTTTGCTTCATTTTGATATGTTTCCTTTATTGGTTCGAGTCTTTTAATCTCTGCATATAGCATTACATGACCGCTCGATTATACCTTTCTAAGTGGGAGTGAGAAACTACTCCTTCGTGAGGTTTTCACCTCTGCATGGGATAGTGAATCACTTTCGGGATATATTCGTACCTATGTCTTCGTGAGATTTTCATCTCTGCATGGCCATAGAGAAATGTATTCCCCTAAACTAAACTTGGGCCATATGAGCCTATAATGGGTGAGGATTGAGGAATCTGCCGGGTCGGGTACCTTTACTTTAGAACCAAATCGCATATAGTGAGCCCTAATAGCCTACTCTAGGAAGAACTACACCAAACCCTAATGGTCACCCAAATAGGTGCTTTGTTTATTATTCCTTGCTCACTTTAGCTTTGTATAATGTATTGACTTGTTTTGTTTTGCTTTGACTGTGATTGCATTGCATTTTCATCATAGAAAAGAGGTGTTGATTCATGTTCAGTTGCTAAATAGAGAGCTTTTCATGGAAAATGGATTTCTTGATAAAGTGGAAGACAATGCGGTCGTCCAAATAAGGTCCGAGAAAACGTAACAAGGGAATGGTGATAGTCTGATAAATGAGTACACGACTTTGCTTCATTGCGTGAGGATTCAAACTAACAAAGATTATTCGAGAGCCGCCAACATTCCTACTTTCTTAAAGAAGCTAATGAGCATCACGAGGATGAGTGAACAATGGGTCGCGACTTGGATCAAGCAAATAGAAGATAGAGGAGGCACCCCTTTGAAGAGTTCGCGAGATTCGATCTTAACATACGTATATGAGGAAAATGATTGATCTCTTCACTTTGAGTATTAGGGTAAGGCCGTATATATAAATATTAATTTTATGTAAAGAGATTTATTTTCTAGTAAATTTGTTCTAATAGAATTGAATTAGAATCAACGCCTCTTTTTGCATTCATCCCATTCATCTGCATTACATTGAATGCACTAAATTTCACAAAAGGACCCTAATTAATTTAAATTGTTACAGTTAACTTGGAAACTATCGAAAATCCACCAACTAAATATCGCTATGGTACCCGCCGCAAAACCAAACCATGGACCAAAGATTAGAGAGATTAGAGCAAATGCAAAAGGATATGCAAGACTAACTGCAAGCGCAGATGCAAGAACAACTGGCCAAAATTCAACAGGACATGAGGGATCAGATGCTAGAATCCCAAAGAAGTATGATGAGCCAATTAATGTAGTTACTAGCTGGAGGTCTTGAAATAGGGAAAGGCCTAGTGGTCAACAGTGGAGATGATAATGAAGCCCCATCTATCCCTCAGGTTTTACCCCAATAAGCGTCCAGGCCCAACCAGACGCGCATCTACAAGGGGCACCCGTTACTATCAGACCCCAACAATATCAGACCGATACTTCAGCACCAATGAATTACCCGGTAGGCTCAGGTTCCAATCTGGGGGACAATCCAACCAATCCTGTAGTTCCTAATCTAGACAAAATGGCAGAAATAGAAAAAGCAAGGGTGGAACTACCAAAACAACTCGAATATCGGTACAGGTAGTTGGAGGAAGAACTCAGAGCAATGGAAAATGTTGATAACCATTGCGGGGTTGACGCCAAGGATCTAAGTTTCGTCCTAGATTTAGTACTCCTACCGAAATTTAGGACTCTAGAATTTGAAGAGTATAATGGGACTAGTTTTCCTGAGGCTCATATCATGATGTTCTGCTGAAGAATGATAGGATACGTTAATAACGATTAATTTTTAATTCATTACTTCCAAGATAGTCTGATTGGGTCGGCTGCCAAATGGTACAACCGGCTGAGTCGTACCAAAATCCACTCATAGAAGGACTTAGCACAGGCTTTCATGAAGCAATACAACCATGTAATAGACATGACACCTGACAGAATTACACTGCAGAATGTGGAAAAGAAGCAAAATGAGAGCTTCAGGCAATATGCCCAAAGATGAAGAGAGGTAGCGACGCAAGTCCAACCACCTCTTCTGGAAAAAGAAACAACAATGCTTTTCATCAACACTCTGAAAGCCCCGTTCATTAACCATATGTTGGCAAGCACTACCATGAGCTTCTTAGATATTGTAATGTCTGGTGAGATGATTGAAAACGTGATAAGGAGTAGGAAGATAGACACAGGAGAAAGCGCCAAAAGATCAACCCCGAAGAAAAATGAAAATGAAGTGAATAATGTGAGCAAAGGGTATTCCAAATTAGTCACTGTAGTCCAATCGAAGGCAGTGACGACTAGCTATCAAGGCAGCTCAAGGAAAGAATCCAACTCGAGGCCAAACATAGAAAAAATCTAGTTCACACCCATTCCGATGACATATAGAGAGCTGTACCAGAATCTGTTTGATATGCATGTGGTACCTTCATTCTACTCAAAAACCGTGTAACCTCTATTCTTGAAATAGTATGATGCAAACGCCTAATACGAATACCGCACGGGAATAACATGACACTCAATTGAAAACTGCACTACATTTAAAAAGTTAGTTGAAAGGTTCATCAAGATGGGCATCATGAAGTTTGACGATCCATCAGGACCTAATATGGCAGGAAATCCATTATCCAGTTATCCAGACCCAAGGGTAAACGCGATAATTGAGAATGGAAGAAAGAGAACCAAAACCAATGTTGCAGACATAAAAACCCCACTGAAATGGTTTTTGAAACAAATGATAGACATGGGGTTAATTATTCAGAATTCGGAAAAAGGACCAAAAGGGATGAGAAGCTACTGTGAGTTCCACGCTGAAGAAGGTCATGAAATCCAGGAATGTGCTGAATACAAAGCTTTGGTGCAGAGCCTAATGGATAATAAACCATTGGAATTTCTTGAAGAAGTAAAGGCCTAGAAGGGATGTTAGGGAATCTGAACATTAACGTCGTATCCGAATGGGGAGCCTAAGAAGAGAATTTATTAAGGAGTGTTTTGAATGATGGGACTGTGGAAAAGATCTCTGTATTTTTTAGAGCTAATTTAGAGCTAAGCCTAGGAGTAAGAAGAATCCTTTTGTGAATTTGCTTATGTCCAACATCTTTATTTCAATAAAATGCATCTTTGTTTCTCACTTTGAGCAAATATTCTTTTATTGTTTCCATTTCATTTATAATCATAATATACATATAAGTATTCTTTTGTTCTTTGGATCTTCTTTCGTTTATTCTTTTGTTCTCTAGATATCAATTATATGAGCCACATTGCCTCAGAACCTTTTTTTGAGCAAGATATGTGTCCAGAGAAACCTCAGGACTTTGAAGATGACTGAGACTATAGCTTATCTCCTGATTTTTTAAGGATGGTAGAGCCAGATGAGAAACAAATCCTACCTTACAAATAATCAATGGAATCCATGGCTTTTCTTTATGTGGGGCATGAGTATCATTGGGCCAATCTCACCAAAAGCTTTTAATGGACATCGGTTCACCTTTGTAGTAATTGATTGCTTTACCAAGTCGGTAGAGGCCACTTCTTATGCCAACGTCACAAAGTCGACAGTCAGCAAATTCTTGAAAAAAAAGATCATATGTCGGTATGGGTTGCCAGAAAGGATTATATCTGATAATTCGTTGAATTTGAACAATAGCACGATAGCGGAGGTCTGTAGTCAATTCAAGATCAAGCACCACAACTCATCACCATATCGCCCAAAAATGAATGGTGCAGTGGAGGCAGCCAATAAGAACATCAAGAAGATTGTGGGGAAAGTGACTGAAACTTATAGAGATGGGCATGAGAAGTTACCGTTTGCCCTTTATGCTTATCAAACGTCTGTCAGGACCTCTACTGGGGCAATGCATTTCTCTTTGGTTTATGGAATGGAGGCGGTTCTGCCTATTGAGGTTGAAATTTCCTCTCTCTGAGTTTTGTCAGAACTAAAGTCTGATGAATCAGAATGGATCCAAGCTCGATATGATCAGTTAAATTTGATTGAAGAGAAAAGGTTGAAAGCTATCCGTCACGGTCAGATGTACCAAAAGCGAATGACGCAAGCTTACAACAAAAAGGTTCATCCCAGAGAATTTCATGTGGAGGACTTGTTATTGAAGAAGATACTGCCTATACAAAAGGATTTCAGAGGAAAGTGGATGCCAAACTGGGAAAGACCTTATGTGGTAAAGAAGGCTTTTTTTGGAGGAGTGCTGATTTTGACTAAGTTGGATGGCAAGAACTTGCCTAATCCTATAAATTCAGATTGAGTCAAGAAATATTTTACATAAAAAAATGGAGAGCCAAGGTGAAAACTCGTAAAGGGCGCCTTGAGACCAAGGGGGTTTTGAATTGAAAACCCAGGACAAGGGCAATTCAAATTTTTTATCAAAGGTGGGGCATGTGGTAGTCTTGTCCTCTCCGAATTAACGAGAATGAGGGATGCTACATATTAGGACATCAACAAAGTCTTTTAGGACTTCTAAACACGTATCAAATTTAAAGGGTCCTTGAGAAGTTTTGTGTAGAGAAGCTCATGCTACGATATCTAGGGCACCTATTTTCATTCATTTCATATATTAGAAAAATTTGCTATCTTGATTAATTTATTCATTTTTAGCTTTGCTTTCAATAAAAGTTCATATTGTCCATTGTGATAATCTTTTTCAAGTTTTTTTCATTGAAATAACGATTAATGGACTGATAATATTCAACCAAAAGGAGTTCTGCATATTACTCCAAAAGCTTCTAAATAGTATGAGGACTTGAAACAAGACTATTATTTAGAACTAACCAAAGGGTTGGAAACATTTAAGAAAGAATAGTCTAAATTATGACTATTTCTTCAGGTTTTCTGCTAAATAGTATGAGGACTTGAAACAAGACTATTATTTAGAACTAACCAAAGGGATGGAAACATTTGAGAAAGAATAGTCTAAATTATGACTATTTCTTCGGGTTTTCTGTCTAAGATACCAGCTGAACAAGAAGATAGGGTAACACATCAATGATAGAACCTTGGTAAGCAACGAGTAATGATAATCCAAACATTAAAAAGGGATCATTCTCATGACATTCTGCATTCATGCAAATATCATTCATACACATCTAGTTAAGAGCATTTGTTTCATTCTAATCATGACATCCTAATCACTTGGCATAAATAGGCCTATGAAATGGATTCTATAGGTCATGTTCCCTAGAGAACAGATCAGCAAAACCACAAATCCTATATCACTAAAGTTGCAATGGGATGGATTGAGGTCATTATAGTGAATCTTATTTCCCTGGTGTTGTAGTGGAACAGATTCAAGCTACAAATTATGGCAGATCTTATCTTGCTAAAGTTGCAGTGGAGCAGATTGAAGCCACCAGCCTTATCTCCCTAAAGTTACAGCAGAACAGACAGAAGACAGCGAATCTTATTTACCTGACATTGTAGTGGAGCAGATTAAAGCTACAAATTATGGCGGATCTTATCTTTTTGAAGTCGCAGTGGAGCATATTGAAGCCACCAGCCTTATTCCCTGAAGTTGCAGCGGAGCAGACTGAAGATAGCGAATCTTATTTCCCTGGTGTTGTAGTGGAACAGATTAAAGCTACAAATTATGGTGGATTTTATCTTCCTGAAGTTGTAGTGGAGCAGATTGAAGCCACCAACCTTATCTCCCTAAAGTTGTAGCGAAGCAAACTGAAGATAGCGAATCTTTTTTCCCTGGCATTACAGTGGAACAGATTAAAGCTACAAACTATGGCGGATCTTACCTTCCTGAAGTTTCAGTGGAGCAAATTGAAGCCACCAGCCTTATCTCCCTAAAGTTGCAGCAGAGTAGACTGAAGACAGCAAATCTTATTTCTGTGGCGTTGCAGTGGAACTGGTTAAAGCTACAAGTTATGGCAGGTCTTATCTTCTTGAAGTTGCAGTGGAGAAGATTAAAGCCACCAGCCTTATCTCTCTGAAGTTGCAGCGAAGCAGACTGAAGACAACGAATCTTATTTCCCTGGCATTGCAGTGGAATAGATTAAAGCTACAAATTATGGCAGATCTTATCTTCTTGAAGTTACAGTGGAGCAGATTGAAGCCACTAGCTTTACCTCCCTGAAGTTACATCGGAGCAGACTGAAGATAGCGAATCTTATTTCCTTGGCATCACAATGGAACATATTAAAACTAAAAATTATGGAAGATCTTATCTTCTTAAAGTTGCAGTGGATCAGATTGAAGCCACCAGCCTTATCTCCCTGAAGTTGCAGCGGAGTAGACTGAAGACAACGAATCCTATTTCCCTGGCGTTGCAGTGGAACAAATTAAACCTACAAATTATGGCAGATCTTATCTTCCTGAAGTTACAGCGGAATAGATTGAAGCCACCAATCGTATCTCTTTGAAGTTGCAGCGGAGCAGACTAAAAACAGTGAGTCTTATTTCTTTGGCATTAAAGCTACAAATTATGGCAGATCTTATCTTCCTGAAGTTTCCGTGGAGCAGATTGAAGATACTAATCTTATCTCCCCAAAGTTGCAGTGGAGTAGATTAAAGCGACAAATTTTGTACCTCTGAAGTTGGTGTGTGTTAGAAGGAGGCTACTTCAAGAAGATGAGCACCAAAGAAGTCGAGATTCAGAAATCGAGCAAATTTGGTCCTTCATAAAAGTGTTTGCTCCATTCTCGTTACACGACAACGTGCAAAGAATGGAGCTGTAGTAGGCCCAACTTTCCCAAGCCCAAAACCAAATAAATAAAACCAAAAATAAAAGAGTTCAAGTCCAAATTATTACAAACCCAAAATAAACCCTAAGCCCAACTAATAGGCCCACAACCTAATCTAATTCAGAAAACCTAGGGTTTCCAACTCCTATGTGTGCCGCTACCCTCAGCCATGTCAGCACGCTCGTCTCGAGGCTGCCCGCCCTGAGGTCTGCTCCCCTGACGTGCCCCTCGCACCAAAATGGCAAGACTCGAGTCCCGTCACCACCCTTGACTTCTCCACCTACAAGAAAAGAGAAAGAAAATGACAGAGGCAAAACAGAGAACGAAGACAAAACAATAAAAGGTAGTATGTAAATCGGCTATAAAAGCCTCAACAAATGTAATTCTTTTTTTGACAGACAATCAAATACACAAAAAGAAACAAAAACATCAATCGAAAACAAAAAAAAAATTCAGAAGGTTTACTTCTACTTTCATTTTAATTTTTTGTTTTATTTTATTCTACCTTTTTTTCATTTTTTACATACGAAAATAAAAAGAAAGGGAAACGAGTTAAAAAAAACTTACAGAAAGCTCTTTAGGCTTTTTTTTTTTACGTTTTTGAAAGGTTCTCGAAAAATATTCCCCTTGATTCGAACTCCAAAGGTCGGAGAATTTGGGGCAGTATCTTTTAGGTTTTTCGGCCACCGTGGACGACGGCCCCGTCGCCGGTGACCAGTGGCCGGCACAGTGGCGAACCTTCGGAGCCAAGGCCGGACTTGAGGGCTTTGAAAGAGAGGGGGAGAGTTTTTTAGATTTTTTTTGTTTTGAGGGATGAAATAATTTTTTTGTAAAAATTTTGACTTATATAAACGTATGAAACGGTGTCGTTTTGGGCCTAAGCTTCAGACGCCAAAACGGCGTCGTTTTAAAGCGGAGCTCGACAACTCGACCCGATCCGCCTGGTAGATCCGCGTGTTTTTGTGACTAGGGTATAATTTCCACCCTAGTGCTTCCGCTTCTTAAATGGTTTTGAATACCTTCCCCTTTTTTTTTCAATTTTATCCTTAATTTTAATTTGCTTTCGATGTAGTCCTCCGTATGCTGACCCCCTGGGAATGATGCGTGTCCTAGAGTTTTGGGATAATTTCTCATTTTATCCCTATTTTTCTTTGCACAATCATTTCGATCCTTTATTCTGTTTTATTAGATTAGTTTTATTATTTACTATTTTTACCCAAAATTTCATTTAAGTTTCAATTTAATCCTTGCTTATTTAACTTTAACCTTTTTACAAATTTTTTTATTATCTATTTATTTGTTTATTATTTCTTTATTTTTATATATACTCAAAAATTAGATTGTATATACTTTATTATTTGTACATATTTATTTATTTATTGTTGTTGTCATTATTCTTTTATTTTTTATCCATTTGTTCTTGATATTTTATTATTTCTTTTATTATTTTTGGTAATTTTCATCTCATACATATTTATCGTTTCAATCATGCATCTTCCATTATTTTTAGGTCACCTTATCTATTTTATTATTATTATGATGTGATTAATAATAATATTATTATTACATTACTGTTATTATAGTACTCCTTTATTTATTATTTATCATTCTAATATTATACCCATATAGTCGTTCAATATTATCTCATTATCACTATATCATGCATTGTGTTTAAATATACTTATTCATTTTTGTATTGTGCCCGGGTAAGTTAAATGCGCATCACTTTAAATGTTATGTTCGTTTTTGCATGATGCATAAGAAAGGAAAATTTTTTATCAAAGCAATATTCATTTTGTAATTAAAAAGAGTTGTGTTCTTAACTTATGGAATAAGGCTTCTTTCTAAAACCGAAATAGTGTAATATATACTTAAAATAAAAACAATGGATTTTTAGCATTTATTCTCGCATTGGGAATTCCAAACATTGTGTCCTAACTTACGGGATGTAATTCTCTATCTCGATTAACATGAAATATGCCCCCTATCTAAAAAAATTTTAGTTAAGCGATATTTCAACAAAGGATCATATTTTAAATCTCTTCAAAATTTTCAATTTTCGACATTAAGACAATAAGTAATCAATGAGGTACCAATTTTGGGCATTACGAGGGTGCTAATCCTTCCTCGTACGTAACCGACTCCTGAACCAATTTTTCTGAATTTCGTAAACCAAAATTTTTATTTTAATAAATTAAATCGTTTCGAGGTGACCTGATCACACCTCATAAAAATGATCGGTGGCGACTCCCATGATCATTTTCGTTTTCAAAATCACAGTCGACTCTTTTTAAAAAAATGGTTTCGACATAAGGTTTAATGTTATTGATATGCTAGTGAAGGGAAATAAGAGGAAGTGATGGGAAATATTGTAGACAAAGGAAAAGGAGGGTGTGATAAACTTGGTTATCAACATTTTGCACTAAATTAGTTTTGGATAGCATCAGTAGTCTAACTTTGAAAATTCACCAAAAACTGTAGAAATTAGATTAAAAGTTAATTAAAGTATTAAATTAAATCCTATTGAGTCTAGTTTTACATAGAAGAAACGGTGTAAGGAAAAGAATTTCATATTATGAGATATATAAATTTTTGTGAGACAAGGTCAGATTGATTTCAGGTTCCCCTATTCTGATTTGGAAAATCATCAAAAATTGTAAAAAAAAAATAAGTAAGGATTTAAATTTATATGTTTAAATTCTTAATGAGTTTATTTTCAAGAGAAACAAACATAAACATCATCCAAACCCCGTACTAAGAGATAATTAATTTTTAGTAATGAAAGGTCGAAACTATCAAATAGCAGAACATGGATAAATTTGAAGATTTTATTGTACTTATTGGCTATATTATAAATTCTAAAATTTTTATGGTAGAAAGATATTTGAGTCTAGTTTTAAAAAACATCAAGCGGATCTTAATTTAAAATTCTGTAGCTCAAGATATAAATAATTTAGTGACTATAACTCAAGTGGATAGCTTTGATATGAACATATAAGTAAATAGTGGAATTATAGATAATGTTACTTATAAGCATGTTATATGCTAAAAGCTAAAGAGTCTAACAAATATATATACATAAAGAATGTGGAATGGAGAGGAGGAGGAGGGAAAATATATGAATATATATAGTAGATGAATTTGAGCTGTTTTCAAATGGGTGTAGGTGATGGGATGATTGATACATGAGTATGTTTAACCGAATTTGTAATGGCCCAAATTTAAGGTTATTAAAATAGTGGTTTCGTAACCACAAATCCGATTTAAAGAGAAAATTATTATTAATTTTTTTAAGATTTATCGAGTGATTAGATATAAGTATTAGAGTATTGATAAGAAATTTTATTGATTGCATGCCTAAATTGCCTATTAGGACTTAATTGCAAAAATGGGTAAATATGAGTTTTAGATGATAAAGGATTTATTTGAAGTTCATAATCAAATTAGAGGTCCTTAAATAGTAATTAGACCATAAAATTTCCATGGACAAAAATAGGCATGCATAGGTAAATATAACTAAAGTTTTAATGAAGGGTATTTTAGTAAATGAATAATAAAAAGAATAAAAAGGGAAAAGGATGGAAAAACTATCATCTTCTCCATAGCTTGCTGCCGAATTTGGAAAGACAACATAGCTAGGGTTTTCACACTTTTTCAAGCTCATAGTAAGTGATTCTAAGCCCCGTTTTTAATGCTTTTTATGTTTTTGAGATCCCGGTAGCTTAATTTAGATTATTCTAGCAATAATTTAACCTAGGGTTTATATTCGGAAAAATAACCATAGGTGAAAAGTGTTTATTTTGATGTTTTATGATAGAATATGAAGCTAGAAATTATGTTAAACAACTTTTGCTAGCCGATTTTAAGCGAAAACGAGTAAGTTGACATAATTGATAAAAATCCCTAATGTACATAAGTAAGTGTTAGAGTGAGAATTTGATGTTTTCATAGAAGAGAAAATTGTTCAGCATGTTATATAACATAAGAATATAAGATGAAGTCTAATTTCCGAGCCTTAGGGTAAAAATGTAATTATGTAAAAGTTTAAGGGCAAAATCGTAATTTTTCCAAAGTTAGAGTCGAGGGATGTTTTGATAAATGTGAGTATTAAATGAGTTAAATTTTCTATTTTAGATCAAGAAGAACGAAACTCGAAGTTAGATAAAGGAAAGAATAAAGTTGAAGGCTAAGTTGGTGAATTTGGCAATAATTGGTACCGATGTAAGTTTACGGTAAATAAATGAAATATTTCAATAATTATTATTAATGTTGTTATTTTTCAGCAGTTATGTATTTATTTTATGAAAATATATAATGTTGACTCAAGTATGAGATGACAGAAAATTAGTGATACAAGCCCCGTTGAAACATTAGGAATGTATTGGATACAAATGTCATGACATTTGGGTAGAGAGATCCCATGTAAGACCATGTCTGGGACATGACATTGGCATCATTGAGATTATGAGAGGTCCCATGTAAGGCCATGTTTGGGACATGGCGTTGGCATCGAGATGAGAGGTCCCCCGTAAGACCATGTCTGGGACATGGCATGGGCACCGATATGAGAACTCCCATGTAAGACCATATTTGAGATATGGAATTGGCAGTACATGAAACATCCCATGTAAGACCATGTCTGGGACATGGCTTTGGCATGTTATTATCAGAAAGAGACCCAAGTATCCTTATTATTCCAATGTGGTTTTCACGGGCTAGTAAATAACCTATGACCATGAAAGTTCAGTTAAAAGCATAAATGGTAAGTTCAAGTGAGTTATAAGAGTTAAGAGTATATTACATTACCCATTGAGAATCAACATTTCAGCAAGAGAAAAGTCAGTCATAATTATGAGTTATCTAAGTAAACAAGTAAGTGAATGAGTAAGAGATCATGTAAAGAGGAAATTAAAGATTATGTTACTTAGACTAGAATCTTCAAATCTAGTAGACCATAGAGAAATCCAGGAGTTCGAGCGAGTAATAGGGGTATGTCCAGACTCTCAATAGTTAGATCAGATGTTAGAACACTTGCAAGAACATATGCTATTCGTGCTCGGGAAGAGACATCTTCCCCTGATGTAATTACAGGTACATTTTCTCTCTATGATATTAATATTGTTACATTAATTGATCCTGGCTCTACACATTCATACATATGCACAAAATTAGTGTTTGTTAAAAATTTGTCTGTCGAGCCTGCTAAATTTATGGTTAACGTCTCAAACCCCCGGGCCAGTTTGTGATTGTGGATAAAGTTTGTAAAAATTGTCCACTGATGGTAAAAGGTATTTGTTTTCTGGTTGACTTGATGTTATTGCCTTTTGATGAGTTTGATGTGATATTGGGCATGGATTGGTTAACTCAGCATGATGTAGTAGTAAATTGTAAACAGAAATATATTGTACTAAAGTGCCAGAATGGAGAATTAATTCGGGTTAAATCAGATCAGATAGGGGAATTATCTAACGTGATTTTAGTTATGACAGCTCAGAGGTGTGTCAGAAAAGGGTATGATGTTTATTTGGCGTATGTGTTGGATACTAAGGTATCTAAGTCAAAGATACAGGCAGTGCCAGTTGTATGTGAGATTTTTGATGTGTTTCCAGAGGAATTATCGGAGTTGCCACAAGAAATAGAAGTGGAATTTTCTATAGATCTAAATCCGGGAACTACCCCAATCTCCATAGCTCCGTATCGTATGGCTCCTACAGAATTAAAAGAGTTAAAGACACAGTTACAAGAACTTGTAGATAGAGGTTTTGTTCGTCCGAGTCATTCATCATGGGGTGCTCTAGTTTTGTTTGTGAAAAAGAAAGACAGGTCTTTGAGATTGTGTATCGACTATCGGCAGCTCAATAAGGTAACTATAAAGAATAAGTACCCATTGCCTCGAATTGATGACTTATTGGATCAGTTGAAAGGTGCCATAGTATTTTCGAAGATTGATCTTCGATCGGGTTATTACCAGTTATGGGTAAAAGAGCCAGATGTGTCAAAGACAACTTTCCGAACCAGGTATAAGCATTATGAATTTTTGGTTATGCCATTTGGGCTAACTAATGCCTACAGTATTTATAGATTTGATGAACCAGATATTCAGACCGTATTTAGACAGGTTTGTAGTAGTTTTCATTAATGATATTTTAGTCTATTCTCGAGATGAAAATGAGCATGCAGAACATTTGAGAATAGTGTTGCAAATTTTGCGTGAAAAGAAGCTTAATGCTAAATTCAGTAAATGTGAATTTTGGCTCCGAGAGGTGGGTTTTCTTGGACATATTGTATTCACAAAAGGCATCTGGGTAGATCCGAATAAAATCTCAGCTATTGTCAATTGGAGTCCACCGAAGAATGCATCTGAAGTTAGAAGTTTCTCGGGTTTAGCTGGCTATTATCGGAGATTTGTACAGGGGTTTTCTATGATAGCTTCTCCAATGACCCGTTTGTTACAGTAAGATGTTAAATTTGAATGGATAGATAAATGCCAGCAAAGTTTTGACCGATTGACAAAATTGTTGATGGAAGCACCTGTGTTGGTACAGCCTGAATCGGGTAAAGAATTTATTATTTATAGTGATGCATCATTAAATGGTTTAGGTTGTGTCTTGATGCGAGAAGGTAAGGTAATAGCCTATACTTCAAGACAACTTAAGGCCATATGAAAGAAATTACCCGGTACATGATCTTGAATTAGCTGCTATTGTATTTGCATTAAAATTATGGCGACATTATTTGTATGGTGAAAAGTGCCATATTTATACTGATCATAAAAGCTTGAAGTATTTGATGACACAGAAATATTTGAATTTGAGACAATGTAGATGACTTGAATTGATAAAGGATTAAGATTTGGTTATTGATTATCATCCGGGTAAGGCTAATGTTGTAGCTGATGCTTTGAGCCAGAAATATCTATTTGCTTTACGAGCTATGAATGCCCGGATGTCACTGACTGATGATGGTTCAATCATAGCTAAAATGAGAGCTAAATCGATATTTCGTCAACAAATATGTGAAGCTCAGAAAAATGATGAGAAGTTACAAGCTAAACGGGTACAATGTGAGTCAGGTAATGATTCAGAATTTCAGATTGGGACTGATGGTTGTTTATTATTCAGAGGCAGAGTATGTGTACCGAAGAATTCAGAGCTTGTACAGAAGATTTTACATGAGGCACACAGTGGTATTATGTTCGTACATCCGGGAGGTAATAAAATGTATAATGATTTGAAGAAGATGTACTGGTGGCCAGGTATGAAACGTGATTTTTCTGAGTTTGTATCAAGATGTCTGATATGTCAAGAGGTCAAAGCAGAACATTAGGTACCTTCAGGATTGCTCCAGCCAATTACTATACCGGAATAGAAATGGGAAAGAATTACTATGGATTTTGTGTCGGGATTACCATTGTCACCGAAGAAGAAAGATACCACTTGGATGATCGTTGATCGATTAACAAAATCAACACATTTTATCCCGGTACGTATGGATTATTCTCTAGATAAATTGGCTGAATTGTATATATCTGAGATTGTCAGGCTACATGGAGTGCCAATCTCCATTATCTCTGATAGAGATCCCAGATTCGTTTCTGGGACAAATTGCAAGAAGCCTTGGGTCCTTAGTTGTATTTCAACACTGCATTTCACCCTCAGACAGATGGCCAATCTGAGCGTGTAATTCAGGTATTGGAAGATATGCTCTGATGTTGTTTATTAGAGTTTGAAGGTGATTGGGAGAAGTATCTACCTTTGATTGAATTTGCTTACAATAACAGTTATCAATCCAGTATTAAAATGACTTCGTATGAAGCTTTGTATGGTAGAAAATGTAGAACACCGTTATATTGGACAGAGCTCAGTAAAAAGAATATACATGGGGTTGATTTGATCTGGGAAACAGAAGAAAAAGTAAAAGTGATTCAGGATAGTCTAAAAGCAGCTTCCTATCGCCAGATGTCATATGTTGATCTTAAAGGAAAAGAGATTGAATTTTAGGTGGATGATAAGGTATTCTGAAAAGTGTCTCCTTGGAAGAAAGTTCTCCGGTTCGATCGAAAGGGTAAATTGAGTCCAAGATTTATCGGGCCATATGAAATCATAGAAAAAATTGGACCGGTCACTTATCGATTAGCATTACCACCAAAACTTGATAGAATTCATAATGTTTTTCATGTATCTATGCTACGACGGTATTGATCAAATCCTTCACATATTATTTCTCCGACAGAAGTAAAGATTCAGCCGGATATGACTTATAGTGAAGAACCGGTCAAGATATTAGCACGGGAAACAAAGGAGCTTAGAAATAAGAAGATAAATTTGGTAAAAGTATTATGGCAAAAACATGGGATTGAGGAAGCGACATGGGAACCGGAAGAGGCAATGAGGAAACAATACCCAAACCTCTTTACTTGTAAGATTTTCGAGGATGAAAATCTTTAAAGGGGGAGAGTTGTAATGACCCAAATTTAAGGTATCGAAATAGTGGTTTCGTAACCACAAATCTGATTTAAAGAGAAAATTATTATTATTTTTTTATGATTTGTCGAGTGATTAGATATAAGTATTAGAGTATTGATAAGAAATTTTATTGATTGCATGCCTAAATTGCCTATTAGACTTAATTGCAAAAGTGGGTAAATATGAGTTTTAGATGATAAAGGATTTGTTTGAAGTGCATAATCAAAGTAGAGGTCCTTAAATAGTAATTAGACCATAAAATTTCCATGGACAAAAATAGGCATGCATAGATAAAAATAACTAAAGTTTTAATGAAGGGTATTTTAGTAAATAAATAATAAAAAGAATAAAAAGGGAAAAAGAAAGCAAAACTATCATCTTCTCCATAGCTTGCTGCCAAATTTGGAAAGACAACATAACTAGGGTTTTCACACTTTTTCAAGCTCATAGTAAGTGCTTCTAAGCCCCGTTTCTAATGCTTTTTACTTTTTTGAGATCCCGTTAGCTTGATTTAGCTTATTCTAGCAATAATTTAACCTAGGGTTTATATTTGGAAAAATACCCATAGGTGAAAAGTGTTTATTTTAATATTTTATGATAAAAATATGAAGTTGAAAATTATGTTAAACAACTTTTGCTAGCCTATTTTAAGCGAAAACGAGTAAGTTGACATAATCGGTAAAAATCCCTAATGTACATAAGTAAGTGTTAGAGTGAGAATTTGATGTTGTCATAGAAGAGAAAAATGTTCATCATGTTATATAACATAAGAATATGAGATGAAGTTTAATTTCCGAGCCTTGGGGCAAAAATATAATTATGTAAAAGTTTAGGGGCAAAATCATAATTTTTCCAAAGTTAGAGTCGAGGGCTGTTTTGATAAATTTGAGTATTAAATGAGTTAAATTTTCTATTTTAGATCAAGAAGAACAAAACTCGAAGTTAGACAAAGGAAAGAATAAAGTTGAAGGCTAAGTTGGTGAATTTGGCTATAATTGGTACCGAGGTAAGTTTACGGTAAATAAATGCAATATTTTAATAATTATTATCAATGCTGTTATTTTTTAGAAATTATGTATTTATTTTATGAAAATATATAATGTTGACTCAAGTATGAGATGACAGAGAATTAGTGATACAAGCCCCGTTGAAACATTAGGAATGTATTGGATGCAAATGTCATGACATTTGGATAAAGAGATCCCATGTAAGACCATGTCTGGAACATGGCATTGGCATCATTGAGATTATGAGAGGTCCCATGTAAGACCATGTTTGGGACATGGCATTGGCACCGAGATGAGAGGTCCCCCGTAAGACCATGTCTGGGACATCGCATAGGCACCGATATGAGAACTCCCATGTAAGACCATATCTGGGATATGACATTGGCAGTACATGAAACATCCCATGTAATACCATGTCTGAGACATGGCCTTGGCATGTTATTATCAGAAAGAGACCCAAGTATCCTTATTAGTCCAATGTGGTTTAACGGGCTAGTAAATAACCTATGACCATGAAAGTTCAGTTAAAAGCTTAAATGGTAAGTTCAATTGAGTTATAAGAGTTAAGAGTATATTACGTTACCGATTGAGAACCAACATTTCAGTAAGAGAAAAGTAAGTCATAATTATGAGTTATCTAAGTAAACAAGTAAGTGAATGAGTAAGAGATCAAGTAAAGAGGAAATTAAAGATTATGTTACTTGGTTATTTTTATTTGTGTTTAAAGTTGCTATTTATTTACTTGTAAACTTACTAAGCATTATGCTTACTTTGTTTATTTTCTTTTTATATAGCATTATTAATCAAAGTCGAGGATCCTAAAGAAGTCGAAGATCGTCCACACTATCAACTACAACGACTTGGTATTTTATGATGATCTATGTTTGAACTATGGCATGTATAGGGACTTATCCATTTTGAATGCTGTATTATGATTTTGGTTAAAAAATTATGTGTAAATATCTAATGATGAATGGTTGTCAAAATGGCAAAGTGTGAAGGTGTTTGTTGTTATAAATGTCTATGTGATAAATTATGCATGGAAATCATGAAAGAGTAAAAATTTGTAAAGAAACAGATTTCAAACAGCAGCAGTGATGTGACTTTGAAAAATTACATAGTATAGTATATAATGAATTAGAAGGTAAATTATATATATAATGAAAGATTATTTAGTCTATATTCATAGAAAAATAACAGTGCAGGAAAAGGAATTTTATAATTTGAGATATATGAATTTTAGTGAGACAGAGTCAAAACTATTTTTAGGGTCCCCTATTCTGAGTTTAGAAAATCATTAAAAATTGTACAAAAATGGTTATGAGATGTAGTTTATATTTGTAGATTCCTTATTGAGTCTATTTTCTGTATAAATAAGTGAGAACACCAGAAGAAGTTGGTACAATGAGATAACTAAATTTTAGTGACAAGAGGTGAGTACAGTCAAATAGTGAAACAAGGGATACTTTAACTAATAAACTGTACTAATTAGCTAAACCTAAAATTCTGAAAAATTTATGGTAAGAAGATAAATGAGTCTAGTTTCAGGGAAAATTTACGGATTTAAATTTTCAGTTCCGTAGCTCTAGTTATAAATGATTTAGTAACTGCTGCGTGAGTGGACAGATTTGTTGTAAATGTGGAAATTGATTTCAAAAGTAACTTTTTATGTCTCAAATTAGTAAGACAAGTAAACTAATGCTTCAAGCTCGACTCCGGCAACGGTCTCGGGTAAGGGGTGTTATAGAATTGTTAACATAATAAGTGAATAATTGTTAATTGATGTTGATTCTTTGTTAAAATTTTATAAAGAATTAAATTGATTGGCACAATGTAGAAATAAATATGAAATATAAATAATGTAGATAAACTAATTTTGCAAGTGCAAGTCCTCCAATGGTCTTATTTGTAAAATTTTAATATTTGTGTTAATTTTATAAACTTTTTTATATTTAATTGAATATCATGTTTTTATGAGGACTTGAGATTAGAAATAGATGTAAGTGGATGATATGTAAAATGAAGCGGTAGTTATGACATCTGAATACTGTTCAGGTAATGATATAAAATAAATAAGTAAAAATAAAGCGTGGAACTTGTAGGAAATAGGGATTACATCACGATGACAAGTTCGCCATGTTGCAATGTGGAAACCCCCAACGTCGCGACGACAATTCAAAAATTTTTATGAACTTTACAAGTTGGCCTTTAATCAATTGTGGATGTTTTAACAAGCTCCTTTAACTCGGCGATCGGGTCAGGTATAGGGGTGTTATAAGTTTGGACGGTAAACCACCATTACCCGTAGTGGACGATTTTGGGATGTTAAACACATGAAATTGGATAAATTTTATAAGGGTAAATTTGTAATTAACGAAAACATAATGTAATTAAAATAAAGAAAAGGCATAAAAGAGTTATCTTCAACTTAGGTTCTTGGGAAGAAACTGAAAACTCCATGGATAGGGCTTTAAGCATTTGGCCAAGCTTGCCTTTCAAATTGGTAAGTGAATTTTAATCGGTTTCTTGTAATTTGTACGTTTTTTAGATCGTTGCAACTAAATCCAACTAACTTGTATCTCCATTATCGAAACGGTTAAAGATTATGAATTAATCCATTGATAAGTTTGGATATTCTTGAAGTTTTATGGTAGATTATTAAGCTTGGTTGTTAAATATGACTAATTTATAAAGTAACTTTTGGTAATTTTAATGTTTAAGGACTAAAATGTGAAAGTGATAATGATACAAGTCACAAAGGCCCAACCCAAGCCCAAGAACGTGTTCGGCTCAAATTACCACAAGGCCCAATAACGAGATCAAAGGCCTGACAAATGAGTTCCAAACTAAACGGGACCATTCAGGAGTTTGTTAGCAAGGCCTTAGATGCGTACATGAAAGAAAGAAAAAATCAAGATTCACTTTCTTGTTTTCAAGAAAATCAAGAAACCGAATCTTGGCCCAATCTTACTGTTTGGAGCGATTTCAAGAATCAAGAAAATCAAGATTCCAAATCTTGGAAATCTTGGTCCAAGAAACCAAATCTTGTAGCCAAAGCACATTGGATCTCCGTTACGAGCATCAATGAACCAATTTCGGTAGGAGATGGAATACAAGTCCAAGTTCTTGGAGGCAAGGCCCAATAAGATGATTCCAAGCCCAACCAAGAAAACAACTTACTTGAAAATCAAGTCAAATTGTCAAAGTGGCCCAATTTGTAAACTTTTATTTTTTTTAAATACTTAGTTTAAATTTTTATGTAAATATTCAGTCCAAGAGGCCCAATTAAGAGGCTTTGGCCGAATTTCCATTTAAAATTAAATAATTAGGAGTTTTTTTAGTTTTAGTTTTCTAATCAGATTAGGAAAACATTTGAAAGGCCTATATAAAGGCTTGGCCAGCCACCTTGTTAGATACTTCACAATTATATTGAAAAAAAAATCAGATTTGTTTTGAATGAAAATTCTCTTTGAGTTCTTCAAGAATTTTCTCTTGAGTTTTCTTTAGAAGTAGTTTTAACAATCTTTTTGATTGTGGGAGCCATCTTCAGCCTTCTTCTTGCCATTGATCTTCATTGGAGGGGAGATTAGAGCCGTTTAAAGGGAGTTGTGAGATCTTTCAGGATTTCAAGGCTTTTTAGGACTTTTCTTTATTCTATTGCTGTTCATTCTTCTTTATTAAATTCTGCTTGTGCCGATTTGTTGAATAATATTGGATTAATTGTTCTTGTTTTGTTTCAGCCATTCCAAACTTCAAGATCTAATTCGGCACTTCCTTGGACATAAAGAAACGTTTTTTATTCACAAAAATCCCCCTTTTCTTGCCATCCAATCCCTAGAACTAGTTTCAATTGATTTCGCAATCTATTTTTAATTTATTTTTTGTTTTGTGTTCTTTGATAGTTTCGGCTGATTGGAAGTTGATCTTGGGGCTAATTTCGTGTTCTTGGCTTCCAAGAACATCTATTCATAAGTGTTTTGATTCTTGGTTGTTCCTTATTGTTTTGGGGATTTTTAGCTTTCAGATCTAATTGATTCTAATTAAGTTTTGCTGTTTCGTTTCAGATCCAAGTGATTAGCGTTTTCGTAGGAGTTTCTCGTGACTTGATAACTCGATCTTGGTCCGTGTGCAACCCCCTATCAGATAAAATTAAGAGGATTAAAATGTCAAAAAGGACCTAATTGCATAAAATGAGTGATTTTGTTGTTAAAATTATTTAATTGAATGAAATTATTATTCTAGATCGAGAACGAGCTGATAATTACATAAAGGAAAAAATTACTGAATAGTCCCTAAACTTTCGTTATTGCTGCAATTAGTTTGGTAAGTTTGTTCGGTTTAATTTTAGTTCATTTTGCATAATGTTGGATTATATTGATATGTGTAACTGAAATGGAAAAAAGGAATTGATATACCATCAATTACTGGTTGAGATACTCTGAACCGTTACTGCAAATTAGTCATGTAAGTTCATTTATATAAGTATGTTATAGATAGTTTCCTTAATACTTGTTTTACTTTAGTAATGGTAGTGTTTTGTGATTATTTGAACGTTTGATTTAACGGAGGTCAATAGTGAAATTGAAATGTATTGAGTGTATTGAATCGGGCCTTGAGCTAAGCAGGCTTTATGCTAGTGTACTATAATATATCGGACCTTGTGCCTAGCAGGCTTCGTGCCAGTGTAATTATTGGGCTTAATGCCTAACACGCTTCACGCTGGTGTAATTATCAGGCTTAATGCCTAGCAGGCTTTATGCTGGTGTAATTATCGGGCTTAATGCCTAATAGGCTTTGGGTTGGTGTAACAATTGTATTGGATATTGGTGATTGGAGATCTTACTAAACGATAATTTGTAATATGATTTGAATTAATGTGTTGTACAATACTCACCTATTGTGAGCTGTGATTGACAGGAATTTTGATAAGAACCTTGTGAGAGGAACTCTGTTCTTTAATCTTGTTATTGGATTTGTTGAATTTAAATTCAGTAAGATTTATCATTCAATTGATGAACTTACTAAGCTTTACGAAATTTTACTCGTGTTATTTGTCTTATTTCTTATAGATACGTCTTATAGATTGGGAGATTGGATCATCTCGAAGAATCACACTATCCAGGAATCATTTTGTAGTTTTTGAATATAGCTTTTCTTATATGGCATGTAATAAAAGTATTTGGTTATGTTTTGTAATGTTACATAAGTACTTGTGGGTGTTGTTGTTAATGTGCATATGATAATGTGGTATAAGTAGTTAAGTGAGATGTACATACTTGGTTCTATGGTAAAGTATAAGAGGTTGGGCATGAGATGGTAAGTTTGACTAGAATTTTGGTATAACATTTTCGAATAGAAAGTAAGTTATGCAAAAGTGCTTGTAACTTGTGTACGTACTTAAGGAAATGAATTGTGTAAGTACTTGAAATGTGGTGTCATTGGTGAAAAATTGGTTAAACCTTAAGATGATTGTTTTGACATGTTTTGGGTGTCATTTAAATACATTTTAAAGTCTTATAATTATGTGTTGAGAATTGGTTTAGGTACCTAATCATTTAGATATGAATTAAGTATGTTTTGGGTACACACGGCCTAGGACACAAGCTGTAACACAACCGTGTCTCACACACGGGTAAACCACAGGGGCGTGTGCCCTGAAGGTGTTAGGTGCAGTTTTCACATGGTCTGCGAGACAGTCGTGTGACCCATGTCAAAGAGTTACACTGTCCATGTTAGAGTATGCCTAAAGATAAATCATGAGATGGTTGTAATAACATACTTGATTTATCATGATTATTAATACAAGGCGTTACCATTATTATTTCAGCTTCTTTTCTGTGTGTATAAATAAAATATTTTATAATAATGTCTTGAGTATAATATGATTATTATTAAAAAAGGTCCTTAGTCAAGTATTATTGTTGGCTAGAACAACAATAATGCGTTAAGACTAACATGTAGTTGATTGATGATAAAGAGTTTTCATTGGTATGGAGTGTCGAAAATCAATGCATGAATATGTATGTTAGAGAACAACATATTGGACTGACCCGTTATGAGTATGTTTCTCGGATTATTATGTAATTGTCACAACATTACTCATAGTGATTAATATGTATATGATCCTCAGACTTGACATCATCATTATCCCAACATATTGAGTTTTATATTTTGATACAGTCAAACGTACACAGTAACTAGTTGTTCTATAAAGGTTGATGTTGGATATACCACGATCTATGTAGAGGGATATGGTTGATCGATATAGGATAAGTCCCTACATAATGGGAGTAATATCTTAGGCCACTTGATTGAGTGAGACTAGAAATGCATGACCATGCTCAAATAAGCGGATATGAGATGTCACGCTTATTTGTATATCATAGTCTACTCAAGATATCAAGGAACATGGATGGACTCTGCAAGTGTGACTATTCCATGACTTGTGTCCAACCCAGAGATAAAGGACTTAAGGATTAATGCATGAAAGGTTAATCGCAAAAAGGTTATATCGAATCATAATTTCTTGTAACTTAGGTAGCAATGATGCAATGCTAGATGCCACTCATTGTCTGCAACATTAGAATCATTCTAGTATTATTGCTAACTTTACAAAAACCTACAGGGTCACACCCTATGGTTGAAATGAACGGAATAAAACATAGTTGGTATTGTGTTTGGTTGTCACATGAATTAAATTAATTGTAGAATTAATTTAATTTGGTAATCAAATATCGATCATATTATATGTACAAGGTTGTTGTACACATAATGAGAACATATTATATGATTTTGGTTCGTATATAAATTCAAATAAATATAGTTTACCAAAATCATTATTATAATTAATGTTAATTATAAATTTTGGTTTAAAACATTGTTATATTTATTTAATTTATTTAATGAATTATGATTCATTATATATACCAATTATAATAGGGATATATGAGACAGTTTTTTTAAAAAAAAACCCTAAAAATAAAATTTAAAATTCCATTTTTCCTTTGCTTGAATAGTCTTGCAGCCGTCAAGCAAAGTCTTCTTCAAAACAGCTTTGGGGATTTCTTCCGTTCATTGTCAACTGGGTGGATTGCGTAGAGGCTGGAGTCACTAAAGGTTGCGGCTTGGTTCGATAGTAAAATAGAATACTCATTGCCGAGGCGTTGCTGTCTATTTAGTTTAAAGATTTATGTAATTTCGAAACCTTTTTCACCCAGATTCGTTCCTTACACATGAATCAATGGTTTGGATCGCCAGATGTATTAATTTTTACTGCGTCGTGGGGGTGCCGGCGTTCCAACAGTGGTATCAGAGCCACTTGTGTGATACGGACTTGAGTTTAAATAATTGGGTGATGTAATTGTATGAGATGCATGCTTTAATTTTATTACGTTTTCGACTGTGTTTAAATCGTTTAAGCATAACCTGATAACCATTCCTTTTGATAATTAATTAAATGTTAATCATGGTGTTGTGGCCTATTCGGTTTTATATTATTATTGTTAAGTGTTCATAAGGGTTGTTCTGGCATTAAACATCAAGGATTAAAATCTTGAAAACACGATTCTGTTGACAAAAGTTATTAAATCGTGAGGTTTCATAATAAATAAAACTTGGTTCCATAAAAGGTTGAAAGGATATTTTATAATTCACCTTAACAAAACATTGAATTATGTATTCTATTTTTGACATGCACGGTGTTTGAAATGCATGTGATTTTGGTTTTGAACAACATTTCAAAAGTTTCGCGAATGAATTTTTTTTGGGTTTTCTGCTATTGTTTCAAAGTTCACACTTTTGAGAAAACAACATATTCTTTTCACAATTTCTAATCTAAAATTTCGAGTTACAATTGGCAAAATTGATGCATTTTGAAATTGTACAAGAAACGTTAATTTGATTTATTTCTAATTTTTTTAACACTAATTAGTTTTTGTTTCAAAAGGTTAAATAAGTTTTATCTAATTTCTTAAAGATCGTGAGGGCCAACCTAGTGAGACGCTCGAGGAGCCATTAGCTTCTCCGGGACGTGTGTCTGTTCAGGAGTCAAAGGTCAGTGTGGTTACGCTAGCTACGGGTAGCGATAACCTGGAGGTTGGTACTGAGGCATTGGCTCGGGTAGTAAGAGAGCTTTTAGAGAAAGTGTTCGAGGCTAGTTTAGAAAGAACTAGAGAATTGGTTTAAGGTAGGTGTGTGGATTGTGGGAGGAAAAGAGATTGTAGTCTTTTGACGTTGAAGCCTCAATCTGTGAAGCATGAGAGATCGTAGTTGAGTGGGAGAAAAGGTAATGTGGAAGGTTCTAGTAGTGGCACGAACGTATCAGTTTGTGAGCATTGTAAAAAGCATCATCCGGGAGACTGTCAGAAAAATTGGGGGGTGTTTCCGATACGAGTCCACGGAGCATCAGATTAGGGAGTGTCCTCGGTGACATTAAGATAGGTATGGTGTTGACATATTGTTTACTTTGTGTGCAATTTTTTGTGAATGATTTGACTTTCTGAATGTGGCATAGTGTTTATGTGTGTGATAGACAATTAAATTGATCTAGTTTAGTGGTTAGAGGTTCTAAGTATGTGTGTGAGATTTTAAGGTTTAGTATGGTGGTATGTTGGGATCAGAGTTGTGTAGCGGGAGCGTAGTGGTGAGATTTTTGCATTTAGGCAACTGTTCGGTTGTAGGAAATTGCGGGGACGAAATTTCTTTAAGGAGGGGTGAGTTGTAACACCCTAGAATTTGGGGTTAGACGTTTTGAGATTTGTAGTTAGGGTCTGTGAGTAGGGCGAGCAGTTGAGTTTATTGTTGCATTTTAATGTCAGAATAATCCTGCTAGTTCAGTGGTTGAATAAGTGTTAGTCTATCATTGGGTCTAGGGTCTGAGTCCTCACGTGTGTTATTTTAGTTTTGGTTTAAGTCTAGTTTTGTTTTAAAGGTTAATTATTTATTTACTTTTAATTTGAAAATAGGAAGTGATCCCTTAAAAATTTCCACGTTCTATTTTCTGCTCACATTAGTTTTTTTTTTCATTTTCTCCCTCAGACGTTGTTTTCCTCTTTCTTTCTATTATCTTTTTTTCTTTTCCACTTCTGATTTTTGGTTGATTTTTGGCCATTGTATGTTTGTTCTTCAAATTAATTCTTGGTTTTATCGTCGGCGTTGTTGGTTGCTGGTCACAAGGGTTCTTCCCATTGTCAAGTGTTGATTTGGGTAAGTATGTGTGTTGGTTTCTTACTATTTGGTTCTTGGTTAGATCGATTTTCTTAAAGGTTTTGTACTTTTGTAAATCTAGTGTTTCAGATTGGTTGATTTGAGTTATTGTGGCAGATCGTTGGTAATTTTAGGAATGTCAATCACGTGAGTTTTTGAACCATGTTAATTGTGGGTCGATTTAGTGATCAAAATTCACGATTTTAGCTTATCTCGATATGGTTTCGTGACCACACAGGTGGCCACATGGGTGTGTGTTGTACATGGCCGGTCCACATGGCCGTGTGTCATTGGGAAATTAGGATTTTTGATGGCACACAGCCTTGCCAGATGGCCGTGTTGCTACTATTGGGGATTTTTGTCAATTTTCACACAGGCGTGTGCCTTGGACACACGACCATGTTCCTTAGCCACACAAATGTGTCAATTTTTCACACAGTTGTGTCTACTCTACTCCTTAATTTGGCACTTTTGGGACAGTGAGTTATAGGGGCTACTCATACAGCCATGTAACTTGGAGACACGGCATGTGTCATCTCCACATGAGCGTATGCTTCTTGCACACAGGATGTGCTTCTTGCACACTCCCGTATGCCCCTTCCACACGGCCATGTCAATCTTCACAGCGTAGACCCTTCACATGGCCGGGGCACACGACCATGTGAACCTATTTCACAAATTTTTGTTCTTTGCTATAATTTGGCTCGTTTTCTATTTCTGTATGTTTTGACTCTCAATTAGGCCTCTATAAGTGTGTTGGAAATCTGTTTTTAGCTTAGATTCGAGTGTGAATGTACAATTATAGGATTTAAGTAATTGTTTGTTCATGCATTAAGTTGATGTGATAAATGGATATGAGATATTTTTGTTATCGTTACTTATTTGTATACATGTGATATTGACTCTGAAATTGATCCACTGAATATGTATATCTGTTCTGCGAGTCTATTAGCATATTGAGTGCACTTTTGCATTTGCATTAGAAGTTCGGGATATTGGTTGTGAAGAGAGAAAAGATTGAATTGGCAGTTTAACTGTATCATTTTTGTACAGTGGTTTACCGCACTATTTTATATATGTCAGGACAGTTGCATATCATTATTTGGGTGGCTGAGTTCTACTATCGTGGTGTGTAGGGTGGATGGGCTTGTCAAAGTTCTTATATAGTATGTAGGGTGGATGGGTCTTTTATGGCTCAATTGTGGTGTGTAGAGGGTTCAGAGTGGCGTTTGGTTTGATAGGAAGGATTTTAATTGTTGCATTCAATTTGCATTAATGATAATGTGTTCTTTTAGCTAATTTTTAAATTGTTTGTGAAATTAGTAATTTGATTTGGTGTGTAAGTGCTTCTGTATGTATGAAGAGATGTATGTGATACTTTGAATGACTTATGGCAATGTGTTCATACTTCTGACTGCTGAATCAAGATTTTCTATTTTAAATTGTGTGCTCTTATTTGGGATTTTCCTTGAACCTTTCCAATTGCCTTTTGTTTTGGATTTCGGACTCACACTGAGCACTCGTAGCTCACCCTCTTAGTGTTTCTTTCTTTTAGGTATTTTGTGAGACTAAGCTACGGACTAGACACATCGGAGGTCTCAAAAAGTTTGGTTTGATTTGGTTTAGTGAAAATTTTTATAAGTTTTATATGGTTGGTTTTAAGATTATTTGTAAAGCGATTATACAAACTTTGGTATGGGTTAGGGTTTGAACTTTTCGTTAAACTATGTGATTTTGGTTTTGAATAACATTTCAAAAGTTTTGAGTGCAGGTTTTAATTGGGTTTTCTACTATTGTTTCAAAGTTCGCACACTTTTGAGAAAACAAGATATTTTTCGCACAATTTCTAATCTGAAATTTCGAGTTACAATTGGCAAAATTGATGCACTTTGAAACTGTACAAGAAACGTTAGTTTGATTTATTTCTAGTTGTTTTTAACCCTAATTAGTTTTTGTTTCAAAAGGTTAAATAAGTTTTATCTAATTGCCCAAAGATAAAGCAAACAAAGAGGTTTCTTGGTTTTAGTCAGAGCTTTTACTTCTGCCACCTTTTGTAGCCAATGTAACCTCCGAAAACCAGTCGAAACTTCTAGGCTGGGTTTTTAAGTGTTATAGTTTCAACCTTACTACACTATTTCTATTAGAATATGGTTTCACATGCCTATAAATAGATATAGTCTAATGCTTTTGTAATTATTCAAATTTGACATAGTGAATTATCTTCTCCTCTACCCGTGGTTTTTTACTTAAAGCGTTTCGACGTAAAAATCTGTGTGTTCTTTATTTGTCTTTCTCTTTTCTTTGCGATACATTGTCATTATTGACGTTCTATTTTTCTCAAATTGGTATCTGAGCTTTTCGAGTTGCTTATCTCAATCACGGTAATGGCGTCGCTGAAGTATGAAATTTCACTGTCGGATTGTAACACTAGATTCACATTATGGCAGATTAAGGTGCAGACAATTTTTGCGCAGATGGATCTAGAGGATGCCCTGCTAGGGATAGATAAGATGACTTCGACATTGACGGATGAATAAAAGAAGCGTGAGGATAAAAAGGCTTTGACACAATTACATCTACATTTGTCTAGTGAAAATTTGCAGGATGTGATGAAGGAGAAGACCACTGTTGCATTATGGAAGAGGCTGGAGCAGCTCTGTATGTCAAAAACTCTAACCAGCAAGCTACATATGAAGCATTGTCTTTATGCTCATCGTTTCGAGGAAGGTACATCTGTGCACAAACACTTAACAGTGTTTAAAGAAATTCTCTTAGACGTTGATGCCATGGAGGTTCAAAATGATAAAGAAAATCTAGGGTTAATTCTGCTTTGTTCATTGCCCCCGTCTTATTCAACCTTTAAAGATCTGATTTTGTATAGCAACGAATCTCTTACAGTTGATGAGGTTTATGATTCTTTGACCTCGTATGATAAGATGAAGCATATTGTGGTTAAACCTGACTCTTAGGAAGAAGGTCTCATTGTTCGTGAGAAACAATATGTGAATGTTGATTATGATCGTGGAAGGACACAAGAATGGAATCCTCGTAGTAAATCTAAGGGAAGATTGAAGTCTTCAAACAAATGTAAAACTTGTAACTTTTGTAAGAAGAAGGGGCACATTAAACCTTTGTGTTTTAAGCTGTAAAACAAGATCAAAAGGGAGGCTGCAAATCAAAAGTGCAAACAACCAGAAAAATCTGGTGAAGCTGATGTTGTAGAAGACTAGAGCGACGGTGAACTTTTTGTGGCTTTTCTCAACAATTCTAAAGTGATAGAGAAGTGGATCATTGATTTGGGTTGCACCTTCCACATGAGTCCCAATCGGTATTGGTTTGCAACTTACAAAACAGTGTCTCATAGTGTTGTTTTGATTGGAAATAATGCTTCGTGTAAAATTCTAGGTGTTGGAATGATTAAAGTTAAGATGTTTGACGGAGTTGTTAGAACACTTAGTGACGTGCGACAGGTTCCAAAATTGAAGAGAAATTTTATTTTGTTGGGTCCTTTTGATTCAAAAGGATACAAATACACAGCTGAAAGTGGGTTTTGAAGATTTTCAAAAGTTCCCTTGTTGTGATGAAAAGGCAAAGAAAAAATTGCCAAGTTATATGTTTTACAGGATTCTATAGTTACTGGTGATGCAGCTGTCACTTCCTCTTCCTTATCTAATGGTGATGTTACTAAACTTTGGCATATGCGCCTAGGGCATATGAGTGAAAATATAATGACAGAATTTAGCAAAATAGGACTTCTTGACGGGCAAGGAATTTGCAAACTGAAGTTTTGTGAGCACTGTATTTTTGGGAAACAAAAAAGAATTTGATTCATCAGAGGAATCCATAACACAGAGGGAACATTGAGTATATTCATTCTGATTTAAAGGGGCTATCTAGAGTGCCTTCGAGAGGCGGAGCTAATTATATGCTAACGTTTATTGATGATTTTTCTAGAAAATTTTGGGCGTTCTTCCTGAATCAGAAAGGGATGTGTTTTCCGTATTCAAGTCTTAGAAAACTATGATTGAAAAATAGACGGGAAAACAAATAAAATACCTTAGTACAGACAATGGCTTAGAGTTATTTCCTGATGAGTTTAATGAACTGTGCAAGTCAGAAGGGATCATGAGACACTTGACAGTTCGTTATACTCTACAGCAAAATAGTGTCGCAGAATGAATGAATATAATGATCATAGAGAAGGTTCGGTGTATGTTGTCGAATGCCAACTTACCAAAGTTGTTTTGGGCCAAAGAAGCCTCTACTACATTTTTTTTATCAACTGATCTCCATCCATTGCCATTGAGAAAAAGACTCCACAAGAGGTATGGTCTCGTTATCTTGTTGATTATTCTGATTTAAAGATCTTTGGGTGTCCTACGTATACTCATGTTGATAATGGAAAATTGGAACTGAGATCCAATAAATGTGTTTTTCATGGTTATAAAGCTGGTGTAAAAGGATATAAGTTATGGTATATTGAAAATAGAAAAGTTGTGGTTAGCAGAGATGTTGTTTTTGATGAAACTACTATGCTACCTAAATTATCTCTTAAAGACTATTCCAATAAAGAACAACAAAAGCAGGTGGAGCATCAAATTAATCTAGAATCTACAACAGAGTTGACTTCTCAAGCTACTATATAAATTTAGAATAAAGTTGCTTCTTCACCACAATACTCTATCGCCAAAAATAAAACTAGAAGAGAGATTAAACCTCCGAAGAAGTATGCTGAGGCTGATCTAGTTACTTATGCTTTAAATGTTGTTGAAGATATAAATGCAAATCAAGAGTCATCTAATTATTCTGAGGCAGTTAGCTGTGAAGATTCAGAAAAGTAGATGTTTGCTATGCAAGAGGAGATGGAATCACTCCACAAAAATAGAACATGGGATCTTGTGAAACGTCCTAAAAGCAAAAAGGTTGTTCATTGTAAATGGATGTTTAAAAAGAAAAAAAAGGGACTCCAGGAGTTGAAGAACCTAGATATAAAGCAAGGCTTGTTGCAAAGGGTTACAGTCAAATTCCAGGAGTGGACTTCACATATGTGTTCTCCCCAGTTGTGAAACATAGGTCGATTCGAGCTTTGCTTGGTATTGTGGCCATGCATGATTTAGAGCTTGAGCAGTTAGATGTAAAAATTGTATTTTTGCATGGAGAACTTGAGAATGATATTTACATGCAACAACCAGAGGTTTTATAGTCTCAAAAAAAGAGAACAGTGTTTGCTTACTAAAAAAGTCCTTTTATGGTTTGAAATAGTCACCAAGACAGTGGTACAAGAGGTTTGATTCTTTTATGACTTCTCATGATTTCAAAATAAGTAGCTTTGAAAATTGTGTTTACTTTTAGAAAAACAGTGATGGTTCTTTTGTGTATCTACTCCTTTATGTTGATGACATGTTGATAGCAGCGAAAGATAAATGAGAGATAAGAAAGGTCAAAGCCCAACTAAGTGAAGAATTTGAGATGAAAGATTTGGGACCAACAAAGAAGATACTTGGTATGGAGATTCTCAGAGATAGAAAAACAAGTAAGTTATACCTAAGTCAGAAGGGGTACATTGAGAAAGTTCTTTGCAAGTTCAATATTTAGAGTGCTAAACATGTTAGTACTCCTTTAGCAGCCCATTTTAGACTTTCATAGGCTTTGCCTCCACAATCAAATGATGAGATTGAATACATGTCACATGTTCCATATTCTAGTGTAGTGGGATCTCTCATGTATGCTATGGTTTGTTCACGTCCAGATGTATCATATGTAGTTAGTACAGTTAGCATATACATGGTGAATCCCAGTAAATAACACTAGAAAGTAGTTTAGTGGATTTTAAAATACTTATGAGGTACTACTGAAGTTTGCTTACAGTTTGGAAGAACGTTGATGTTGATTTTGCTGGAGACCTTGATAGAATAAGATCTCTCACATGTTCTGTCTTTACAATCGGAGGTTGTGCAATTAGTTGGTAAGCAACTTTGCAAACTACAGTCACTTTGTTTACCACTGAAGCTAAGTACATGGTGATTACTAAGGCTTGTAAAGAAGACATTTGGTTGAAGGGACTCTTTATTAAACTCAATGAAGACCTTCAAATCAGTACAGTATTTTGTGACAATCAAAGTGCCATCTTCCTTACAAAAGATCAAATGTTTCAGAAGAGAACAAAGCACATTGATGTTCGATATCATTTGGTTCGTGATATTGTTGTGAGCAAAACTAGTACTCATGAAAATTCTGTTGATATAATGATTAAGTCACTTCCCATAACCAAGTTTGAGCATTGCTTAGACTTGGTTGGTGTTCATTGTTGAGGTTAAACCCTTAAGGGGTTTTATGGAAAATGTGGAGAACTTGTTCGTTGAGAGTTCACGATGAAGAACTTGTTCATTGGGAATTTGTGTCAAGGTGGAGATTGTTAGAATTGAGTGACCCAAATCCTTATTAAAATAAAATACTGTGGTAAAATAAAAGAAAAGTAAAATCTATATAGAACTACACTTCTTTTATTTTATTTTTCAACCTTATTACATTTCATCTACTTGATATTGATTAGAATAAGGTGTTTCAACCTTACTACAGTCCTTCTATTAGAATATGGTTTTACAAGCCTATAAATAGACATAGTCTACTCCTCATGTAATCATTCCAATTCAACATAGTGAATTATCTTCTCTATTGCTTGTGGTTTTTTCCTGAAAGGGTTTCCACGTAAAATTTGTGTGTTCTTTATTTTTCTTTCTCTTTTCGTTGCGATACATTGTCATTATCGACGTTCTATTTTTTATAAATTTTAATTTGAATATAAATTATATATACACTTTATTATTATAAATGAAGGACAATTAAAAAAATTGATTTAACTTGTAAGGTGGTTTTGGAACACAATACTTAACAGACGTTGATAGCTACATTTTTTATTAAGAAAATGAAAATAACAAAATTTTAATTAGGTATTCTTCTACTTTGTGTTTTTTTCAACGCAAAGCCAAAAATGCTCAATTAGATTTGATCAAAGTGAAAGGAAATATAATTAGGTTAAAAGTATGTCACAACTCTCCGTATTTTTTTTTGTAAATTTAGAATTTAATTTTTATATTCTTTTATAAATTTAGAATTTAGTCCTGTAAGTTTGAAAAATATATAGATTAAATTTCAAGAAATAGATGTATAGAGATTAAATTCTAAATTTATGAAAAAATATAAGGACTTATAACTATTTTAACCAAATAATATAAACAGACCAAAGTCTTTTATTACTACAAAATTATTTTTATTGTATTTTTTTATTCTTCTTTTGTCTCTTTCTTCTTATTTTTTAGCTCCATTGAATCTTCTTACCTATTTTATTTTATTTCCTTTCCTAGCATAATTGATCCTTATGCTTCACTTACCCCTCTTTTTAATTCTTAGAGTAATCTACTTAAAGTTTTTTTTTGTTTGAACAAGCAATCTACTTAAAGTTATTTTCTATTATTAGTACTCTAATATTTTTCGTGTCTATCTTTTAGTGGGAAAACAAGTTGTGATAAGTTTCAAGAATAATAAAACAAATAATAAAACAAGCCAAGAGAAGAAGTTAAATTGCTAGCAACGTACGAATGATTTATTGCATTATTGTATTTTCAAACAAATTCATATTTAATGCATTCTTATTGGTGTAGAAATTTATATGCACACAATAACTTAAGTAATGTAACGTGTTAGAAAATTTAGTTAATTACTAAAAAAAATCAATTCTATTACCAAAAAAAAAGTTTGATTATATTTATTTGATTTTGAGAGATTTTATTAATTGTGATGCGTTGCCAATATATATAGTACGATAATGTATAAAATACATACAATTTTCACAAGGCCCCAATTTTATTATACGGATACATCCTGTTATATTACAATAGAAATATTATCTTGAAACTTGCATTTCTACATACGATAAATAGGCTTGGCACAAAGATTAGTCTTCCTTGGCACCGAAGTACCAAAGTTCTCAGTCATGTCCAATTCATTTGGCGACATTCCACTAGGAAGCTCCCAATCAAAACAATGCACCAATTGAGCTAGAATAAGTTTAACTGTGATTAACCCTAGTTTCTTCCCTGGGCATACTCTACGGCCTGAACCAAATGGGATGAGTTCAAAATCATGTCCATGAAGTTCTATATTGCTATTAATGAACCTTTCAGGAAAAAACTCTTCAACATTACTGGACCACACATTAGGATCTCTCCCAATTGCCCAAACGTTCACTAAGACCCTTGACTTTTTTGGTATGTAACAACCATCAATAACTATGTCCTCCATTGACTCACGAGGAACTAGTAAAGGTGCAATAGGATGAAGCCTTAAAGTTTCTCTCACAACCATATCTAGGTACTCCAATTTTGGTAAATCAGTTTCCTCCACCATTCTTTTCCCGATAACACTTTCTAACTCTTGCTGGAATTTTCGCATTACACTCGGATGCCTTATGAGCTCTGATAATGCCCACTCCAATGTTGCAGCTGAGGTGTCCAAGGAAGCCACAATCATATCTATTGTTATGGCTTTGATGCTATTCCGATCCATTATATCACCATCGGGATTCATTTGCTTATTTAATTCTGTAAGCATCATACCAACAAAATCATCTTGCTTTTGTTGCTGATGGTCGTTAATAATCATCTCAAGGGCTTTGTCAAGTTTTTCACCAAGTGTCCTTGTACGGGCTTTGAGTCCCTACATGGTTGACAATAATCAACACAATTCATTCAATGGTTGTTCGTAATGTTTATGGTTAATTTGTTTTGATATAGTATATTAAAATACACACAAACACAATACCTGTAGGTCAAAAGCACCCAAAAAAGGCACAAAATCTGCAAGATTGAAAGCTCCTGCCAAGTAAGTGAGCTCACCAATAAGGTCCTTGAGGTTAAATTCCTCATACTTCTTCACAGGCCCCAAAATCATCTTCAGAGTCATCTTTTCATTAAGATCCCCCACCTTCTTACTAATGTTAACCACTTCTTTTGCTACTGCAGCTTCTTTCAAAGATTCAATGAAATGCGCTAGCACCTCCTTCCTCGATGGTGCAAATGATTCAATTTTCGATGCATTAAAAAGTTGCTGATTACAAAACTTCCTCACACTGCGCCAATATGGTCCAAGTTCTGTGAATGCTATTCCCTTTTTGCCATTGCAAATTGATTGTAGCACTTGAACTTTTGGTCTACTTGCAAAAACAACATCATGTGTCTTAAGAAACATCTCGGCAACTGAAGGGCTTGAAACGACAATAGTTGGCACAGAGCCTAGCCTTATAGATATTATAGGACCATGTTTTTTGGCCAAGTGGTAAAGGGATCGGTGTGGAAGCATGCCTAACATGTGGAGGTTCCCAATGATTGGCAAGGGTCGAGGACCAGGAAAGGCTTTCCCTTTTCCTTTGCCTTGTTTCGAGATGTAAAATAGAATGTAAAAGGAGCAAAAAATTACAAGGAGTGTAAGAAGAGTTTCCACTGAAGGATCCATTGTTGTTAATCAATTAACCTAATTGATATGCCTCTACTGCATATCCCAATTTATAGATATTTTCTATATTTTTTTAATATAAATGGAGAAAAAAGGGCACAACTCCCCCGCCATCATATTTGATTTGAATATTTTTTACTTCTTTCTATCAGAAATTATTTTATAAAATTTTTATCACTTAAGTCATACCACTAACCAATTAAAATAATTTAAGAGTATTTATTTTTAGGTTATACATTTCTCTCAACACACCCAATATTTTTTTAACATATCAATGTTTTAGACTATTGGTAACGAAATTGAAAAAAGGTATGATAAGAGACCAAAAAAATACATGAAAGTAGAGTTTCCTTACATGACCCGTAATCAATGACCCATGTATATTTATATAAAAAAAACTATTCTTGGGTACCCTAAAACAATCTTGGATGTTGAGTGTTCCACCATAAAAAAATATAAATTAAATTTATACATTAATTTAATTATAATGTACAATTTGATATATGATTTTTTTGTGTAATTATAAACATAAAATTAATATTTTATTTTATTTTATATATTTTATTTTTATTTAATTGTAAACATTTAAATAAATAGATATATACATTTATTTTCATATTAGATTAATACGATTGTTTTTGTATATAACATTCAACATAAAACAGTGCTAATTCAAAGATATTATTAATTATTTTTTAAAATCAAATTAAAATTTTATTCAAAAAATCAAAGATAATGTATAACATTACATATTAAATTAAAAATTAAAATTCACATATAATTATGATAATATTATGGATAATCAATTAAGGTAAATGATATGCGTCTAACGTCTATCGCCTTTCCCTTTTATTTGTAGATTTATATATCAATTATAACAAATAACTATATAGATTCTTTTCCTGTATATTTTATATATAAATGGACAGGAAAAAAGAAGGCACAACAAGTCAACAACTCTTCGGCGATCGTATTTAACACAAACCTAGGATGTTGGCTGTTTGACCATAAATTTATAATATTTAGACAGCAGATTATATATATATATAATACGTATGTAGAAAAAATTAAACAATGAAGTTGACAGCTATTAACTATAAAGTTTTGCTTTTAAAATGTAGAAAAGCTCCAAATATAACATGTTAAATATTATAAATAATGATTAAAAAGATATATCGAATTGTTAAATAAGTATTTTTAGTATTTAATGTGATGATTAAGCTTACTGGATGAGCTTGATTAAATTATTAAGTAATTTAAAGGTGGTTGAACTAGGTACATTTTGAGCCTTGATAAATAGTATGAATGCAAAACTGATTGTTTTGAAATGATATTATATAACATGATTGGTTGATTACTAAATGTTGTTGGTTGTTTGTATAGCATGTGTTATTATGAAATGAAAGTTTGAATGTTTTAATTGTATGTTTTAGCGAGATGCCATGGAATGAATTAATTGAAAGTTGCTATACATACACTGGAAAATTCCTTTTGTAGCATGTTAAATTGCTTTTGAAATGATTATCAAACTGAGGCATGTTAGAATGTCAATGAATTGTTTGTGAAATCAAATTCTTGACAAGTGTTTCCATTAAATGGAAATGAATGATATAATGAAGGCGTTTAAAGTATGGCACTAAAATGTTATTGTAATAGACACATGTACTTGTTATATCTTGCATGAAATAATGTATGTGCATAGGGTGGGATATTGTACATGACGGAGGAGTTCCGTGGAGTAACGACAATAGATTAAGACCGTATTAATGTTGTCAATGCACTACACCAGGAGTAATGAGGAGAATGATGATTATATCACATAATGATTGGTAGTATAACTTCATTGTTTATAATGGTGGTTTAACTACAATGAGCACAACTCGAAATGTTTGGCATTTGGTAGAAGAGTTCTGGGGAACTCGTGGAGTGTAGCAAATGGTTAGGTAGGAATCATTTTTGCATTGTATTATGTCAATGGCACATTCGAATGATAACGTTTTATGCTACGTATTGTGTTTCATTAATTTGTTGATTGCTATTTGTATGAATAATTGAGTGTTCTTATTGTTTTAGACTCACACTGAGCTAGTTAGCTCAACCCTTAGTTTCAAACATTTTAGGTAATGCTCGAGACTAGGAACAGACCCAGCATACAGACATACAACGAACTTCGGGCTAAACATTTATTTTGCTTAAAATTTTATTAAGGTTTATTTGGTTTTTTGAACTATAGAATTATTTGGTCTATAGAATTATTTGGTCTGTAGTTTCCTAAAAAAATATTAATTCAAGAAATTGAGCAAAGTTAGAAATCTAGATCTATAATTAGGCACAAGTTAGGGGGTTAGGAGGTATGATTTTATATAATATATAATTTTATGGGACTTTCAATGTAAGTCCAAATTTGACGTGAAAAAAGTCACTAAATAGGTACGTATATATATATGAAATATATATTTGTATATGGTTATGTAATGTTTGTGTATGGAAATAAAAATAAATAATATAATGTGGACTCTTATAACATGCAAATTTTATCGATAATGCATATCCATGCATGCACGAACCCGTAAGTGAATTACGAGATTTATGATATTGTGAGTTTTAATTAGTGCAAAATGATATTATTGGGAAATGCTAAGTGCGAGCTCAATAGTATTGCGAGCCAATTATATTGTGTAATAAAATGTGATTAAATAGATATGTTTGCAATGCAAACACTTGAAACCGTTGGATATTATTGGCATGCCATAGGATTGTGAGTACTCGCCCTTTTTATTATGTGTTAGGCATTGTAGCCCGGAGATAGTGTTGCATAGATAAGGGAATACCGAGCATAGCTCCATTCACCGCAGATAGCGTGGTGTGTTTGGAGAATGTGAGAAAATGTGCTACACTTGCATGGAGATAGCGTATGACTTTATGAGTGGTCTGGTGTTTTTCAGAGATTCGTTTATCTAATGAGTATATAATTTGACTATGTTTCATATTCATGAATTGCCAATATATCATTGTGTTGAGTATGAAAATTGTGTTATATGTGAATTGTTAAAATATATTTAAATGCTAACATGCCTGGTGTGTATATATTTGTGTTGTATGAATGTGTAGTCACTCAGCTTTCCCAAGCTCACCCCCTTACTTTCCTTTGCAGATAAATAGTTCCCGAGTTAGCGAGGAGGGTGGCAAATCTGTGATCCATCGCAAGACATTTTTTTTAGAGTATGTGTGTTTAGATTTTAAACTCTGAAGTGAAGGCAATATGGGTCGTTCCAAGGGTTTGGTACTAGAATTTGACTTAGACATAGACATTTTAAATAAAATTTTCAACGGGTTGTAAATGGACATTATGGATTGCTACTTTGTTTTTGAGATTTTTTAATGTTATAACCGCTTGCTTGATTGCTTGATTGGATGGTTTTATTACTTCCTTAATGTGATGATAATTAAATGAACTAACAATTTTTTGCAGTTAAGGGAGATTGTCGAGTATTAAGGTACACCACCTTATACCTTCTGATTGTGTGAATTTAATGATTAATTTAGAAAAGCATGCACTTAGGTCTAATTTCCTATACGAAATATTTTTGCAAATGTGTGGTGTGTAAGGTTGGTTGGTGTGGTTCGTAAAGTTTTAAATGGAGTCACCTCTGTGGATAATGTGATGTTACGAATTTGGGTCGAACCGTCCCAGTCGGGTTTGGGGTGTCACATTAAGTGGTATCAGAACTAGGTTTACAAAAACCCGAGTAGAGCCTTAATTTTTGAGAAATTAACATTTTTGAAAATATAAACACATTGAGTTTTTTTTAAATTAAAAAAGAGAATTGTTTTAACCTTTTCGACAAACATCACATTGTATGAAAATCAGTCGTAAATGGGGTAGGAACGAGAACACATTGCCTTATTTGAAATTCTATTCTTTAATTTTTTTTTGCCTTGGATCACTTGCCACTTCTCAATTTTCTGTTTTATTTAAATTTATGTAAATAATATATAGAATGTCTCCTAGATACAGGCATCTAGCTATTAATGCACCGGTGGGACCATCGTTGGGGCAAGCTGCACCTGGAACTGGTTTCGAGCCCTTAGTTCAAGCGCTGATTGGAGCATTTCAAAGCATAGTTGGTGGGAACCCCGTCCCAACTGCCAAAAGGTTCCCACTCTAACGACTCTGAGCTTTGGGTGGTAAAGAATTTCGGGGAGCTAAAGGAGATTATTCAACCATTGCTGAATATTGGTTGGAGAGTGTTGAAAGCATCCTTGAGCGGATGGGATGCTCAGATGGGGAGATGTTGGGTTGAACCTATCCCTACTAAATGGTGAACCTCATTGCTGGTGGAATACGGTAAAGACAGGGACCGCTACTGATTACCTTTGGAGTTCTTTTTGGAGTCTTTTGGAAAGAAGTATTCGGTAGAGCAGTATCTAGATGCTAGAAAATGAGAGGTTTTGGATCTGGTTCAAGGTAGTATGTCTGTGGTTTAGTACGAGTCTGAGTTTGTGCGGCTCGACAGTATGCTTCGGAGATGGTGTTCTCTGAGAAAGAGAGGTGTAAGAGGTTCTGGTTTGGGCTAAATTGGGACATTTGAGTATATCTAGCAGCACAGAGCACTGAAGCCTTCACTGATTTGGTAGAGAAGGCTAAGGCCACCAAGACCAATTATATCTGAGTCCGGGAAAATGGTTCCAACCAGTCAAAATCTTCGAAAAAGCCAGGCAAGAGAGGCTGTGATTTCTAGAAGTCTGATATGGGTGCTCAATGAGACTCTCAACTGAGCCGGACTAGATTGTAGAGCACCGCAGTAGTTTCTAAGGATACATCGACTGAGGTAACGACTTGTGAGCATTGTGGACGTAGGCACTTAAGAGTGTATTGGAGATTTTCGGGGTGTGCCTTCATTATGGGTCCATGGAGCATTGATTACAAGACTGCCCAAAGAGAGTTGAGTTGTTTTAGCCTACCGTACTAGTTAGAGGCCGAGGTTGTGGTCGTAAAGAAAGATTGATGGGTCAGAGGATAGTTGCCTATACAGTAGTTGCACCAACTGAATCTCGTGAACCTGTTTGTGTCTATGCTGTGAGGGAGCCGTAGGACCACGAGATGATGAATGTGATTTCAAGTACATTCATTTTGCAATCATTTTCTATATTTTCATTAGTATATTCGAGTTCCATCCACTCGTATATTGAGAGTGATCTAGTTAGTGAGTTGGGGATTCAGTTTGGGTGATTGTTGATTGGTTCTCGAAGAGTGCACATTTTGTAGCAGTGCATACTAATTACTTGATGGAGAGATTAGCTATGTTGTATGTGGTGAAGATAGTCCTACTTCATGGTGTACCAATTTTGATAATTTATGATAGAGATCCACGTTTTACCTCGATATTTTGGAGGAGTCTTCAGGGAGCATTGGGTTTGAAGTTTAACTTTAGAATGACTTATCATCCTCGGACAGATGGTCAATCAAAACGAGTAATTCAGATACTCGAGGAAATGTAGCAAAAGTATCATTCTGACCCATCGCATATTGTTTCGATAGAGGAGATTGAGGTTCGATCTGGTCTTACCTATGAGGAGGAACCGATCGAGATCCTAGCTCGTGAGGTTAGGGTGTTGCGTAACAAGAGCATACCTTTAGTAAAGGCTTTGTGACGAAATCACAAGACTAAAGAAGCTACTAGGGAAACCGAGGATGCAATGAGAGATCAGTATCCTTATCTATGCAGCTAGGTTAATTTTGAGGATGAAATTCTTTTTAGAAGGGGAGAGTTGTCACATCCCGAAAATCGGGATAGTAGAATTGGATATTAGATTATAGGTTTGAGAGAAAAATCAGATTTTGTGTCATAGTAACTAAAATAGGATAAAATAAATAATTAGTCAATAATTGTAAAAAATAATAAGAATTAAATAAAATAATTATGGTATCAATAATCAGGGTATTTGTAAAAATAATAATAATAAAGACTAATTTGAGAATAGTGGTTAAACTGGAGGTTAAATGTGTAAAATAAAAATTAGTTGTTAAAAAGGGGAGCTATTAGAACAAGGGAGAAATAGGAGAGAACTTAAAGGGCAAATAGCCTAGTTTTTAAAAAGAAAAAGTTAGTTAGGCTATAAAAAGCCATTGACATCCCATTTTTCTCCTTTTTTTTCTTTTTTTCATTTTAAAATTTTTGTTAGATATAGAATGGAAAGTTTTCTCTCAAAATTTTTTCATTTCTTTAGATTTTATTGTCATCCAAACACACCCTATTCTTTCATTTTTTTCAAGAAAATCACTCTTTCTTTTCTAATTTCTCACCTAAATTTAGCTCATTTTTTCTCAATTGGTACAAATTCGTGGAGGTTTTCGAGTTAAAGGTAAATATATTATTTTCTTATGTATTAATTTTTTATTAGGTGTTTTTAATTTAAAATTTTCATAGACCTAAGCAAGAAAATTAAAGATTCATGGTTTTAAAGCTATCTTTTGCATAAAAGTAGTGAATCTCATAATAAAGAACTAAGAGGTGTTTTTAAAGTGATTTTTAGTATATTTTGACGAGATTAAGAGGTTTACAAATTCAATTTATCAAAATCTTTAACTAATTGCATGAATTAAATGGTTTTCTTTTGAGAATGAGGATGAACAATGTTTTTCCGAAAAAATATTAATTAAAGAAATTGAGCAAAGTTAGAATTCTAGATATATAGTTAGGCACAAGTTAGGGGGTTAAGAGATAGAAATTAAGGATTTAATTAAATTAAAAAAGAAGAAGAAATTAAGCGAAATAGATTGTATGAAATCAGCCAAATAAGTTAGATTGTTTTTAATGCTTAGTAATATGTATATTTTTGTGCAAAGTTAAAAACGTTGATGGAACCTCAACAAATCGAGATAAAGGCAAGCAAAAGTTGTTTAGTTCGATGAGCTGTGATGAGCCAGAGGTGAGTGCATTGACATGTCGTGTTTTAACATGAATTGCAATATCTAGACAATAAAAGTGAGGCTTGCAAACCCCCAATTATGATTTGCATGCATAGTCTTGTTATATACATTATAAACATACGCGTGGATTTTCTGTTATACATAAATATGTGTGAATTTTATTATATAATATATATCTATGCGTTTATAGGGTTTTGTTATATAATATATGTATATATGCAAATTTGACGTTACAGGGAGTTTCTAAAAAGGTATGTATATATATGAAATAATTAAACATCTCGTTATTTAATATATATGCATTTATGATTATATATAGGTTTTAAGGGGTATTGTTTCATATAATATATATTTTCATATAGGGGTTGTATCATATATAATATATATAGGCATGGCTGGTTATACATATAATAAATTATGTGCGTGGGCTTTATTATATATAATATATATACATGTGGTTTTTTGTGTTATATATATAATATAATATATATGCCTGGTTCTATTGTATACATTATGTATAATTATGGGTATGATTTTATATAATATATAAATTTACGGGGCTTTCAATGTATGTCTAATTTTGACGTGACAAAGGTCACTAAATATGTACGAATATATATAAAATATATATTTTTATATGGTTATGTAATGTTTGTGTATGAATATAAAAATAAATAATATAATGTGGACTCTTATAACATGTAAATTTTATCAATAATGCATATCTATGCATGCACAAAATCGTAAGTGAATTATGAGATTTACGATATTGCGAGTTTTAATTACTGTAAAATGATATTATTGGGAAATGCTAAGTGCGAGTTCAATAGTGGTGCTAGCCAATTATATTGTGTAATAAAATGTGATTAAATAGATATGTTGACAATGTGAACACTTGAAACAGTTGGATATCATTGGCATGCCATAGGATTGTGAATACTCACCCTTTTTATTATGTGTTGGGCATTGTGGCCAGGAGATAGCATTGGAGAGATAAGGGAATGCCAAGCATAGCTTCATTCACCGTAGATAGCGTGGTGTGTTTGGAGAATGTGGGCAAATGTGCTACAGTTACTTGGAGATTGCGTACGACTTTATGAGTCATAGAGTGTGTTTTGGAGATCCAATTATCCAAAGAGTATATAATTTGACTATGTTTCATATTCACGCATTGTCAATATGTTTAAATCTTAACAATTTTGGTGTGTATATATATTTGTGTTATATTATCGCGTGTGAATATGTAATGCGAATGTGCAAGTATACACATCAAATCAGGTAATAAAGTTGTAAGAGAGATCATCTCCACAAGGATCAGAATGGATTAAAATGGTTGAGTAAGTGAGATCGTCTCCACAAGGATCAAAATGGATTAAAATGGTTATCACTATGAACTATACTAATTAAGCTATAGAAAAATGAACAAAATAACAATTTGATGAGGAATATTAATGTATGAAATATTAAGATCAACTACTAAATAAATTGTTGTGGCAAATCTACGAGACAAAGCTGAGAGGATACATGTTGTTGAAAGGGAAGGTTGGAATTATTCAAATTATATCTTTATAACATAATAATGTCATGGCAAAACCTTAACCAATTTACTATTCAGAGTATAACTATTGCAGACTGCTTCTTTCAAGAGCTAGACTTTAAGCTACCATTCCAAGACTTTGTATGTCTACAAGTCTCAAGAACCATACCTAACACTATCCTTCCTTTCTCTGTACAAAACACAACCCTATGTCTAGAGTGCTACGAGTATTCATTCAAGTACTCACTCGTATCATTCGTTACGATCCAACTCACTTAACCTTTCGAGAATTAAATCAAGTCTAACAAAATGTCATGCATTCATCTATGTCTAGAGCTTGCAAGCATGTATTTATGATAACCCAAATCGAATGAAATAGTAGATCTACTCAAGATAATATTATGGCCATTAAAAGTAATAAAAATTCATCCAGTAATTCCAACCCTATGAGATTAGTTCATGGTTTGGGAATTAAAATCCAAAATATCAACATCATTCAACATCATCATCCACAGTTTAAAAATAAAAGAAATCAATTAATTGAATGAAGATAGAACTGCATGAAGCTTTCGCCACTCCAGCTTTAACTCCGATGCTGCCAAATTGTGCAAGACCCAGGTTGAATGCATCATCCCCTTCCTTGCATCTTTGCTCTTTTCTTAAGCTTCTACCCTCTCCCCTTTTTCTCTAAAATTTCCACGAGATTTTTCTGGAGAGAAAAACTACTCTTCTTCTCTTTCTCTTTCTTCTTTTATAGGGTAGGTCCCCCTATCTCAGCATACACATTTGCTCCCTCTTTTTCAGGTGAATTTATCTGGTACACATACAGCTGGTTGAGAGTGACGAGGATTGAATATTGCATCAGCATCTTCTTGGAACTGTCATAGCATTTTTGTTGACAATCTGTCCAACCTTTTGCCATGGAAATATTTCACTTCATTCACTTCCTCTTTTTTCTCATTGCCTTTGTCCTTCCTGCACCTACTGCATACAACAATTGGTTCCTTTCTTTCCATCAATAAAAGTAACATATAATGTAATTCAAGGCACAATCAAAGCTTTATTATGCAGTATTCTAATAATAACCTAGAAATGCAAATTTATCCACTTAAGTACAAGCAATTCATTAAGTTTAAAGGCTTGAGATATAAATGTATGCATGTGTACTCACTGAGCTTTCCCAACTCACCCCCTTACTTTACCTTGCAGAGAAATAATTCCTTGGTTAGCAAGGAGGGTGGCAAATTGGTGATCCATCGTAAGGCAGTTTTTTTAGAGTATGTGTGTTTAGATTTTAAACTTTGAAGTGAAGGAAATGTGGGTCATTCCAAGGGTTTAGTACTAGAATTAGACTTATACATAGACATTTTAAATAAAATTTTCAACAGGTTGTAAACGAACATTACGAACTGTTTATTTTTTTTTTGGAATTTTGAACGTTACAATTGCTTGCTTGATTGGATGGTTTTAACTTGCTTACATGTGATTATAATTAAATGAACTAAAGATTTTTTGCAGCTAAGGGATAATGTCGGGTATTAAGGTACGGCTTATACCTTCTAATTGTGTGAATGAAATGATTAATTTAGAAAAGCATGCACTTAGGTTTAATTTCCTATATGAAATATTCTGCAAATGCGTGGTGTGTAAGGTTGGTTGGTGTGGTTTGTAAATTTTTAAATGGAGAGTCACCTCAGTGGCTAATGTGATGTTCCAAATTTGAGTCGGATCGTCCCAATTGGGTTTGGGACATCACAAACCCCCCAAACTCGGCTTAGTCTTTATGGCCAAATTTGAAAAGCTACAACCGTCACGAGTAAAAAATTTTCCAATCAAGTGCGATAAATTTATTTTATAGAAAAACATAATTTAGTTTTAAAAAATATCATCATAAAAAATATTTATTAAAACATGATTAAAATAAATAAATGCTCTTAATAATTTAGGTTATTACTCATTGATATATTTGATAAGAAAACTTGTCTTGCTTATTTTCAAAAATTATTTTGAAAAAATTCTATACCCAAAAGTTTGCAGTGGATTAAATAAAACCTTAGAATCTTTTATTTCACAAATTATTTTTGTTTAATAAATCATTTTATGTGTTAAAAACTAGTGATAAAAAAAATTTAAATTCAAAGTTCATACATGCACCATAGTTAACATATCAAAGTACTTAAAACATAATTTAAAAAATCCCAAAAGAGTTTACATTATTTTAAATTAATCCGAGAACCTCCTCCAATTGCTGCATCCAAGTCCTATCCATGAGTGTCATCTAAAACTTTTAAGAAAACTAAAGGAGTGAGGTAATAAGCTCAGTGTGAGTTTTGTATCACGCTAAATAACAAAAATCACTTTAAACAGAACAAAATTATTTCCATTCACATATTAATCAAATATGCAGACTTTTACGCACATGGCTATGTCAATGCAATGTTTTATAAAAATAAATATGCAAAATTTTCAAAACATCCTACCCATCATTGCTACACACCAAAAGGAGTTTTCCATAACTTATCCGTCCAAAACACACCAGCACATATGTGGACAAAGCCACCAAATTTGCAGACAAGCTGCCAAAACATAAAATTCTGGTCAAGCCACGAAAAGTGCAGTCAAGCTGCCAAATCACATGTATGGATAAACCACCAAATATTGCAGATTATTAAACTGCCACATCTTCCTCATTACAAAATAATCTCAACCCCATGAAATGTGACATGGCATGCAAACTCACTATCAATTCATTAGGCATGTTAAACATACAATCATATACAAATAAAATATCAATAGTCATGGTAAACCATGCTTTACAAAATGAACACATATAGGCCATGATGTCACATACCATGAGATTAGAATAAAATCACATTTCAGCAATAAATAACATAACACAACAAATGTTTAAGTTTAAAACAGAAACCTTAAATCCATACATAATATTTTAATAATATTCAATTTTTCATATAAATAACTTGATCAAAGTCATTATTTCCACACATAACACTTGAATAAAACACACACCTTAATCTTATCCAAAACGTCAATCCTAACCCAAACTCGAATACTTCAGCTCCAAATGAGTTGAAACTATAGTAGTACCTAACAAAATCAGATTGAAAATTAAAATCACTTATGTCCACTTGAAAGATATTGTCCAACAACCAATAAGAAGTAATTTACACTACATACTTGAAAACAACACTTACCCTTAAACCTCGTCCACCAAAACCATAACTTGGATTCCTAAGAGACTATGATTCCCAAATTAAACTTTCAATACAAAATGATCACTTGATTAAAGAATATCAACTTTACTCCAAAAGAAATATCAAAAATAAAACTTCACCTTGTTACTTACACATTTATTTCCAAAGATCATAAAGAATTGCTACTGTTATTGATAATCATGGTTGGTATGAGGATCTAAGTATTGAATAAAATAAAGTGTAATAGCCTATTTTTTAGTGATGTCGAAAATAGTGGTTTTAGGGCCACCAAATTCGACGAGTGAGTTCGTAAATATTAGTATTTAATATTTACAAGTGAAATATAGTTTTAAAAAGATTTTTGATTTGATAATTTATGTTATATAAGTGAATTATTAAGTTCAAGTGGTTTGACCTTAAGGTCAAGTGGTTTTAGAAAATGAGGTACCGGAACCTCATTTCTATAAATCAAGTAGTAAATATTTTTCTAAATATTTACGGGGTGTCATTAAGGGTGGTATTGAAGTTTTGTTAAAAAAAATTAACGTTTCGATAGTTAATTAAGTAAAAAGGACTAAATTGTAAAATTTGAAAAAACCAATCGCTATTAGTTTAAAGGTGTTAAATTGATTAATGAATTATAATTGGATGGCCTTAATGGGTAAATTACCCATTCTTAAGTTGGTGGGCGGTTAAGGCTTATTTTCTTTTAATTTTATGTGTTTTATATGTTATAATAATATTATTAAAAGATAAAAGATAAAATAAAGAAATAAAGTTAATAAAATAAGAAAACAAAAGGGTTTTCTTCTTCATTTCATATTTTAATCATCGAAAAACCATGGCAAGAAGAGCCAAGGTTCGTCCATGCTTCAATTCATGCATGGTAAGCCATTTTTCACCCGTTTCTTTTAATTTTTATGTTTTTGAGATCGTTGCAACTAGGTCCAGCTAGCCCGTACCTTCGATTTTGAAACTGTTAAAGATTTTGAATGTTTTCACTTATGATCCTTGTGATTTTAGATGTTAAATGATGAATTTGAAATATTAGTTGTTATTTAAAAGTATTTTATTAAGTGATATTTGATGAATTTATCAATTAGGGACTAAATTATTAAAATAATAAAATTTTGAGGATTTGATGTGAAATTGTTGCCATTATGGGCTGATATGGGTACCATTAATGTTTGGATGTTATAAATTTGCATTAAAAATGGTTAATTTGCATGTTTTGGTCTTAAGGACTAAATTGAATAAAAGTAAAATTTTAAGGAAAATTTTGTAAAAATGACTAAATTTCATAAAGTACATTGTTTTACTATCTAAATTAATAGATTGAATGAAATTATTAATTTAGATCAAGATCGGGTGGAAAATTGAGGATAATGAAAAATTACCAAAAATGCCCTTGTACTTTGACATTTCTGCAATGTAGCCAGGTAAGCTTGTAGGTATAGAATTGTACATACCTATAAATATATATAATGTTAATTTTGATTCATGAATGTATATACTTATATATGATGTTTAAAATGTAAGCTGAAAATCAAAATATTATAACTGAATATAAGGTGAGAAAGGATTTATTGGAAAACTATTCAATATTTATGAGATGTAATATATATGCGATTTCAGTATGATTATGAATTGTTACAACATGTGTATTGAGAAATATGAAAGTGATCAATAGATGATGTTAATCTTTGCGATGGTACATTGATAGTATGAATATATGAATTGATGCTATATTATATATACGGAAATGATGAACTGCCCTTGAATGATAAATATGTTTAAAGGAAATGGATTACTTGAAATGCCCGGTTGAACGTAGTAATCACTAGGATACGATTGGCATGCCAATAGGGTTAGAATGCGAGCTTGTACGAGATTTGCACTTTTCTGCCCCTGTGTGCACTTCGATGTCTCTATTTGCACTACGGTTCCCCTGTTTGCACATTTGTGCCCCTATATGCACTTCGATGCCCCTGTTATGGATCTATGATGCCTTTGGTGTGGTGTAGTTACCCGAGTATCTGAGTCAAGTTACAAGTTCGTCGGGCTAATTGTGAATGAAATTTGTAAAATTATTTTAATGTTAAAGCTAATGTATAGACAAGATATTAGTAAATGTTAAATGTTAAATGTTAAATGTTAAATGTTCAATGAATTACTTGATCATATGTTATTATCGTTATATTGATGATTATTCGGTTAAAGATATATGTTTATATACATATACAAATGAGTTTGGGTTGAATTATTATAGTACAGGAAGCATAGGATGAATCATTTTCAATACTAAGCCTATAAGTGCTTCGTAAACGTATAACATGTATGATTAATTTATTCCTTTAGCTTTAATCTTATTTAGTGAAGGTAAATGATTCCAAAATGACATGTTTATAGGAAAGTTTGAAAGGAATGATGAATTACAGAATGGTTATTAGTTAAATGTGAAAAAGTTATGTTTAAATGCACTAGCTTGTGGTTATGGTTGATGTTTATGCTTATGTCTTGTGAGTTATGCAAATGAAACGGGTGAGATTAGGTATGGAAATTATAAGTTCATAGATGTGATGAAATATGATGAAATAAATAGGATTGTTGAGTTAAAAGACTTACTTGTAAGGAAGGAACTTACTTATGATATATGTTAATTTACTAATGTCATGAATAGATATACTGATTTGTGAATTAAGCTTATGCTAAGTAAATGGAATGGTAAGTAAGTAAATGAAATGGTTCACTATTTTAGGAAAAGGTTGATAATTATGTAATTCAGCTTATAAGAGTTTATCATGGTATAAATGGAAAGTATTTGGGATGTTAATGAACCTATTCATTTGTGAGTTGATAGTTATATAGTTTGATGAATCTTGAAGCATTGGTATAGGTTTATTTATGACTTATAAAGCTCACATTATTAAAAAATGGAATGTTATATTTAAAATTTATACGATCTTACTAAGCATTCATTGCTTATTTGGTTGTCTTTCTCTTACTTTTCAGATTATCAGAAACTCGATCGATTTGGAAACTAGTTGGAGATCTATCACACTATCCATCGGCTAAATCGGAAGATTTTGGTGTTTCTAAGTTTTGGTTATAATGGCATGTATAGGTGTTTTGGTTGATGTTTTAGCTATTATGTTTTAGCTTGTAAATTTGGTATCTTGAATGATTGAAATGGTTAAATGTTGATATATGTATAATGCCATAGGATGGATGACTTTATAGTCTTTATGATGCTTATATGATGGAATTTGAACATGGTCATTTTGGTATGGAAAACGTAGTTGGTATTTATGGCTTATGGTGCTAATTGTTAAATGGTAAATTTGGTACATATAAGTGTGGACTTGATATGTATACAAAATGGTAAGTTTTGGCTAAACTAGACATTTGGTTATGCATGTTAGTTGTTGTGATTGAGGTGCCCTTAGGGCATATTGGTTGTATGGATATATGCCATATTGATTTAACTTGGTTATGCATGTTTTAAGTGCAACTTGAATGCTTATTTATATGTGGAAAATTGATTGTAGGTATGTGGATAAATGGGTGAGAAAAATGGGTTGGAAATGGCCTATTTTTCGTCCACACGACTAGAGACACAGGCGTGTGTCTCAGCCGTGTGTGACACACGGCTAGGCGACACGACTATGTGTCCCCTGTAGCTTACTAAGGGTTGCAAGTCAGGCAGTTACATGGCCTAGCACACAACCTGGCATATGGGCATGTGGCTTGGCCGTATGACCTAAGTTAGAGAGTTACACCGGCATAGACAAAGTTTATGACACAGCTGTGTGTCCCTACTTCGAATACCTACACAGCCTGAGACATAGGCATGTGCCTCAGCTGTGTGAGTCACACGGCCGTGTGACCCCTGCAGTTTGAAAATTTTCATCTTTTTCTGAAAGATTCTATATGTTCCTAATATAGTCCCGACTTGTTTCTAATGTGTTTTTAAGGCCTCGATGGCTCATATATGGGACAATATCTATGTTACTGCTTGAGTTTTCTATGATTGATGTTGCAATATTAAATGTTTAAATTTTTTTATATTTTTGAAAAGTAAACTCTGATAATACTCTGTAACCCTATTCCGATGACAGGTACGAGTTAGAGGTGTTACAGAAAGAATAAATCAAATAGAATTATCATGAAATAAAAAATCATATAAGTACAAATAAATATAAAATAATGAGGAATCAAGAATACTTTTGTTTACCAATAGTTGTCAAAGATGGAAAATAATGAAGAACACTTCAAAAATGAATATAGAATTCAACAATATGAAGAAGAAAAGAGTAGGGGAAAGAAATAAATCTATGAATAGTGAGAATTAAGTTTATTTTGAACAAGAAAGAGAAAGTATAGGTGATATTCGAATGAAGAAATAGGAAAAGATAAGAGCTATAAAAATGGTTTTGGGGTGGCACAAGGGTGGTGATATAGTGGTGTTATAGTGAAGAAATGGTGGTTGGAAGTGATGGTATCAAATTGTTGGAACAAAAATAAAGTAAAGCAAAAAAACTAGCAAGGAGGAGCAACCGATATGGGCTGCACAATGTGGTGATCAATGAGGAGAAAAGATGAGTGAAACATTCAAGAAAATGAGAGATTGAGAGAGAGATGGGACGAAACAAGCATAACCTTCCAACAAGGCATTCAATTTGGATATAAAAGATGTTAGAAAGTTAACATCACTTAACTATAGAAGTTACACCTTTGAAATTAGAATTATGGAGTTACAAAACAATTAAAATGGAAGTTACCATGCACATGGATAGATGGTTTTGCATGGAGAGAAAGACCATCTTTTCTTCAAAAATTAAAACAAAATGATAGCATGAAGACTTGGACTTAGTTCAGTAATGAGTTACTTAAGGTGCTTAACCACTAGGCCACTACACAAGCTTGTAAATGATTTAACAACAACAATTAGAATTTTGATATGTGACATTTATGTTGCTAGTTAAAGCCCAGCTAGGAGAGTCATCCAGATGCAAGCTTGAAGGTGGTTTGATTCCCACAATGCAATTCACAAAACGTTTAAGGACTAAATTAATAAATTTTCCCTAGTCTGATTCTCCATTAACTATCACTATGCTACGTAAGTTTCTATGCAAGGAACCATATAGTGTAGGGACTTGACAGACATTAAACAATGGGCCACATTTGGCACCTATTAATCCATCCAAAATTTGACCCCCTTACTGTTGGAAAAAATCCAAATTGAAAATGGTTTTCTTGCATAGTGAAAAAAATAAAAATTTGAAATTGCAGTAGGTTTATGATATTTATAACAACAAACTTTTATTGAAATATACTTGTGCTTTGAGCGAGACGGATCCTTTTCATTCTCGACTATCAACATAACGATCCTCTTCGCAATTCTTGTACCACGAATTGCTTCAACTGTGGGATCGAAGAATTTTCTTATAGAAACCAGTAGAATTGTTATTATCCAAAAATAAAATTTATACTTAGAAATAAATTCTAACTATTTTTGGACAGAATAACAATATCTCAAAAGTTGTGTGTAACTTATTGTATTTTTAGCCCTACAAGTACCATCTTTTTATATGGAGAAGAAGTGAAAACCTATTTGAATTAGTGAAATGCATTTAATGCTTATTTAATAGAAAAAACAAATCCCCTAGTTGAACTAGGAGAGAAGGGTGGCTAAAAGGGTGTGCCTCCCCTTATATTTATTATAATGAAGATTCAAGCCTCTTTTGTATTGTTAGTCCAATTATATGTGCTTACTGGACTTGTAACCCAATACTTTATAATTTATCCAACCAAGTACATGTTTTTCTATTTCTCCAAATAGATATTATTTATGAAATTAATTTTAATTAACTAATTTTCAAATTAAATAACTTGCTCAACACAATTCTAATTCTGTTAAAATCATGACAACTTTACTGTAAAAAAATCTATTAAGAAATTATATTTAATTTCTACATTCAACGGATTTCATAATGACCAATTAATTTTATTTTATTTTCAAACTTCAATTATTTAATTAAATAATATTTTAAAAAAACTAAACTAATTCTCAAGCCATTTTCATACTAAGTGAAAAACCATGTTCATTTCCGAATATAACTTGTCGAAACCATTTTTTTATATTTGAAAAATGAGTATCGATTTTGAGAATGGAAATGGGAGTCGCCACCGATCTTTTATTAAGGTGCGACCGGTTCACCATTAAAACGATTTTGGTCTGCGAATTTTGAGGAAAAAAAAATAGGTTTGGGAGTCGGTTACGCACGAGGAAGGGTTAGCACCCTCGTAACGCCTAAAATTGGTACCGAATCGATTGTTTAATGTCTTAGTGTCGAGGATTAAAAAGATTTTTAAAAAAAGCTCAAATGGTGAAATCTGAAAAAGGATAATCAAATGTTTAAGTCAAACGAAGAAATTGAGACCCAATACGTTAGGGTACAATTTCTCAAAATCCCCAAACTTCGAATATCGCTTTTATTTTAGGGAAAATATTCATCTCAAGAAAACAATACGTCATACCCAATGCGTTAGGACATAACATGTTGAATTCCCGAAAATGATTTTTGTTTATGCGTTTTGAAAAAATATTTTCGATTATTTAGGATTAATAATGAAAATCGGAACCCAATACGTTAGGGCTCAATTTCCTTGAAAATCTTGAATATCGATTATTGCATTATTTTAAAGCTTTTGAATCGAAAGAACATAATTTTAATGCTTCGGGGAAACCAAAATATATATTTTTAAAAGGTATGTTAAAAAATTAATGTACAATATGAAATGGATACTTTAATTTAAAATGTATATGTATATAGGTATGTATGTAAGTTAAAAAGAAATATAATAAAATCATAAGTATGTATATATGCATATAAATATAAAAAAGGTTATAAGAATATACATATATATATGTGAAGTATAAAGTATAAAATATAAATAATATACGAGTATGTGTATATATATAAAAAAAATGCCTATATATATTAATATATAAATAAAACATATGCATGTATATGCACTATAAAATACACAAACTATATATGCAAAAAAGGGATGGATTGTAAAAATATAAAGAATATACATACATATTTATGAAAATAACGTATATGTATATAAATGTATAGATATATGTATATAAATTATAAGATATAAAAAATGTAAATATATATATGTATAGCGTATATTTAAATTATAAGATATGCAAAGTATGGAAGCATCTATATGACTAAATCTAAAATTACAAAAGTGTAAATAATAATAAGCATAATAATAGTAATAACAATATTACAAACAATAATAATAAAAATAATGATAACATTATTGAAATTAATTAGTTTAATAGCAAAAATATAATAGGAAGGGACTAATTCAAATTGAAAATAGAACTTTGGGGGTCTAAATCGTAAATAAATTAAAAGGAAGGGCCACATCGAATGCGCGCACAGTATGGAGGGACCAGAATGGGAATTATCCCTTTTCTCCAAAACGACGTCGTTCCAGGATGGGCTGAATTGAAATCGTAGAAAATTTTGGGGTAAAATAAAAAAATATATAAAACTTGATTAAAAACGTAAACAAAGCCGAAGGACTAGGGTAGTAATTATACCCTAGTCACAAAACACGCGGATCCTCCTGGTAATGGGTCGGGTCACACGCGGGTCGAAGGCCCTAAGGCAAAACGGCGCCGTTTTAGAGCCATTGAAACGGGCCCTAAACGGTGCCATTTCTTATATCCTGTAAAACCAAATCAAAACCCTAAAAGCCTTCATTCAGACCTCCCTTTTAAGCCGACAAAAAAAAGAAAGAAAAAAAAGCTAGGCCCTTTCGCCCTCCTCTGCCGCAGTTCCACCATGAATGGTGGTTGGAGCCTCACCACCAAGGGCTTCTCAGCTCCTTTTCGCGTAGATCCAAGAGTGTCCAGGTAAGGGTTCTAAACCCATTTTTTTCTTTTGCTTATTGTAGTTTGTATATATATAAAAAAAAAAGGAAAAATGAAAGAACCACACCAAAAAAACGCAGAGAAAAAATAAAAGGAGAACCACCACCTTCAAAAACTCTTTTTTGTTTTTGTATTTCAATCTCCGTAAAAGAGGGATATGTTTACAGCGTTTGAATCGGCCCTATATAGCCGAATAGAAATCCCATAACCTCTATCCTTTTTTCTATTTTCTCTTTCTTTTCTGGTATTTCTGCTTTTTCTTTCCCTTCCCTCTGCTGTGTTTTTCGTGTGTATTTTCTGTTGCAGGTGTACAGGGCTATGGACGTGGCGCGTACAGAGGTAGGGGCGCACGCATACGGAGGCTCGTCACGTGCGGAGGGCTGGGCTGCGGCGCTGGGAGTCATGGTAGCTAGGGTTTCTAATTCATTTCTGTGTTGGGCTAGGTGAATTGGGTTAGATTTTGGGTTTGTAATTTTTGGTTATTGGGCTATTTTTTTATTTTATTATTTTTTATTATCGGACCGGGCAATATTGGGCCATTACATAACTCATTTCTCTAACTTTATCATTTCTATCTAGTTTTGTTCATTTGATTCATCATGCAATTCATTTCCAGTAAATACTTAAGTATATGCATAATGTAGCATACATGACACTTCCTACTACAGAAGCGTAAGGAAACTTTCTCATGTTTGCTCTTTCTTCTGCTATCTTAGGACAGGCCTCTGAAAAAAGATGCAAACTTGATACAGAAGGTTGAGTACCCTTCTAAGAATCAGTCATTGCATAATGTTCCAATATCTTGACTATGTACAAAGCTAGTGAAAATGTTGTCATTTTGTTTTTTTGATCCCTTCGTATTCAAATTCCTAGAACAAAATTAGGTTATCCCAATTTTAACTGATGACAATGTCCCTACATTATTTCCAATGATTAGAATGTCATCAATATATACAACGAGAAAGAAAACCTTTCCTTCCCCAATACGTTTCAAACACAAGGTTCATCTACGTTTTTCTCAAATCCAAAAGTTTTGATCACTTGATCAAATCTTTGATTCCATGGGCAGAATGTTTACTTAAGTCCATATATGGATATAAACAATTTACAAACTTTATACTCATTTCCTTTAGCTATATATTCAGTAAGTTGCATCATATAGATGCTCTCTTCAAGATAGTCGTTTAAGAATGTTGTCTTGACGTACATTTTCCAGATCTCATAATCGATAAAAACTGCAATGGATAAAAATATAAGGATTGTATTGAGCATGGAAACCAGAGAGAAGGTTTCTTTATAATTGATACCTTCTTTCTGAGTAAAACCTTTCCAACAAGTCTAGCCTTGTAAGTTTCAACTTTTCCATCTACATTTCTTTTCATCTTATAGATCTATTTACACCCTATTCGTTTTATCCCTTCCGGTAAGTCTAAAAGTTCTCTCACTTAGTTTAAATTCATAGAATCTATCTCAGCTTTCATAATTGTTTCCTAGAGCTTGGAATCAACACTCTGTATCGCTTCATCATATGTGAGCGGGTCATCATCTTCCTGTTCGGTAGACTCAGTGTTTAAAACACTTCTACCAGATTGGAAGAACATAGGCTTGTGAGAGACCCTCCCACTGCGATAAAGCACCTTATGCTGGTAATCGTTTCAAAGTCTACTATTTAGAGTTGGTTCTGAAATCGTTTCTAAAGAGATTTTTGCATTTCTCAAAAGTTTCTCGAGCACTTCTTTACTTAAAGGTGTGAAGTCATTCATGTAACTTTCTTCAAGAAAAGTATCATGGGTTGACACTATCATTGTTTGCTCTTTTGGGTTATAAATTAAGAATAATTGTTGTTCATTCTATCTCAATAATGTTTTTTATGGATCGATACAATTAATAAATGGCCTCTATATTTTACATCAAAATATGCCCATTATAACATAAATACTAAAAGATAAAAAATAAATGAGTCTAATCAAACTTATCTTTGGCATTGTTGTTTAGGCCATATAAGTGAGAAGCACGTATCAAAGATCCATAAAGATGGATTTTTGGATTCATTTGTTTTCGAACAATTTGATGTTTGTAAGTCTTGCCTGTTAGGTAAAATAACTAAAGCCCCTTTTAATAGTAAAAGTGAGCAAGTGGTTTGTTGGGTTTAATACATAGTGATTAATGCAGACTAATTAATACACAAGCTAGGGGAAGTTTTTATTACTTCATTACTTTCATTGATGACTTCAGTAGATATGGGTATATTTATCTTATGTACCATAAATTTGAAGCCCTTGAAAAATTCAAGGAATTTAATAATGAAATACAAAACCAACTAGGCAAAAGTATTAAGGCACTTCGATTATATTGTAGAGTAGAATACTTAAGCTTAGAGTTTGATGAGCTTTTGAAAGAATGTAGGATTGTCTCACAACTTACACCTCCTAGTACTCCAAAATAGGAAAGAGATAGAATAATCGTGATTTGTATCGATTAAGAGCGAAATAGTTAATCTTTTGATTGGGAAAATGAATCTTATCTCTTGTAAAGGAAAATAAACTTAATAAATTCAATTGAATAAAAAAAATCTTGAATCAATAATGATTCCAAGAAAAATGAACAAAGCGTTTAAAAAACTAAAAGAAAACTAAATCTAAATCCTACTCCTAAACTAAGAGGGTTTTTGGATGTGTCTGAGACAACTTTTTTACATCAAACCGTATGGAATTATTTCTAGAACTATCTGCAGCCAAGATTAGGTCTTCAACACGTCCTCGATCTTCATCTAAGATTAATTGTGCAGACGAAATTATTCTTGAAGGACTTAGGCTCCACACCAATTTCTTAGGCTTCTTGGTCCATTTCTTGCTTTAGTGGCTCGAGAAGCTTATGTGATAGTCATCCATTGATCCTACATCTATTGGGCCTGAAATTTAGCATCTTGTACACTTAAATTGTGACTTAATTGTGACAGGCATTTTCTATGTACTAAGTTTCAAAAGAAAATTTCTATTGCATGTTTATTTAAAGATGGCTTAATTGTGACTTTTAGTAGAACTATTGCAATATTTAGAAATCGTAAACTTATATGTAATGGATGGATGTCAAATAATCTTTATTTTGTCAAACCAAAGATGTACAAACAAGTTGAAATTAAAATTTTGAATAAAAGACTTAAAACATCTCACACTAATGAGTCATACCTTTGACATTTGGGACTTGGTCATATTAACCAAGAAAGAATCACTAGACTTGTGAAAGATGACACTTAAGTTCACTTAAAGAAGTTACTATTCCACAGTGTAAATCTTTCTTGAAAGGTAAGATGACTAAGTGATATTTTAAATAAAAAAGAACGAGGGCCATGAAACCTTTAGAACTTGTGCACATTGACGTATGTTGCCCCATAAATGTTAGAGAAAGAGGTGTTTACAAGTATTATGTAACCTTCATTGATTATTATTCTAGATATGACTATGTGTACCTAATGCAATGTAAAAGTGAAACCTTTGATAAATTCAAAGAGTTTCATGCAAAAGTGAAGAAACAATTATGTTTACCCATAAAGGCAGTTCAATCTATTTGAGGTGGGGAATATTTATCAAATGAGTTCTTAGGGTATCTCATAGAGAATGAAATTATATCCCAATTAACCGTGTCGGGCACTCCATAATAGAATGGCATGGCAAAGAGAAGAAATTGAACTTTGTTAGACATGGTTCGTTTGAAGTTAAGCTATTTGAAGCTGTCAATCTTCTTTTGGGGATATGCATTACAAATGACTTGTTATATTCTAAATCATATACCGACTAAAGAAGTATCAAAAACTCTGTACGAATTATGGCATGATAGGAAGCCAAATCTAAATCATTTAAGGAATTGGTGATGCCTAACCCACTTATTGGATAAGGATGCAAGGAAATTTGATTCACAAACGAAATTATGCCTATTTGTGGGATATCCAAAATGAACATATGGTGGTAATTATTTCAAAACCAATTTTTTCTAAACAGGAAATTGAAATAATGTTTCTAGTCAAACTAGGCACAAAATAACAATCCTCCAAAATTATATCAAGTCTAGTAGGCAATGATAAAATATGTGTTCCTACAGCTAATGCATCAACTCTTACTCCATTTCTAACTCATAGGTTCACATCTTCTTATGCCAAATTCCTACTCCTTTGCAGTCCATATATAGAGGTACAAATATGAGAACCACATCTAGTATCTAATACCTAAGAAGTACATGTTGATAAATTAATATCAATAACAGAAATACCTGAAGCGGACGCTCCATTTTCCTTTATGTTCTTGACCTCTTTAAGATAGGAAGGGCAGTTCCTCTTCTAGCATTTGGTTTTACCACAAAAGAAACATTTTCCATCCTCAGTAATTCCTCATTTAGGTTTTAGTGAAGCTGCCCAAGTTCGAGTCCTCACTCTTGTATTTTATTTTTAATTTCAGAAACCTCTTGGTTAATGCCCAAAAGGCCTACCTTGCTTAGGAGATTATTCCTTCTATTTTCTTTCTCCTCCTTCCTTCCATACTCCTCATTTTACTCCCTATGTTCCACCTCTTTCCTTTTTCTATCCTTATTTCACTCCCTTCAATTTTTCACCCTTTTTGACTTACCCTTGTCGTACTAGTAACCAAAGAAAATAATTAATTATGTTTTCTCTTTCATTTTTCCTCTTCTATCCTCTTTTTCTCTCCTCCTTCACTTCTGCCACCACCTTTCACATTTTACCGCCACACCTTCACCATTAGCCACCGTTGCAACATCAAACCACCACCACTACACCAGCATTATTCCCTTCTCTCCCTCTCTTTTTTGCCACTGCTCCATCGCCGAACCGCCGCTGCCGGCACCGTCGCCATTCATGTTTCTTCCTTTTTCCTCCTCTCTTTATTTCTTTGGTAAAAAATGAGTCCTTATTATTATTTCATCTATTTTTCAATTTGAAACATTATTGTTTATACTCATCTTTACTTTGTTTTGATTTCTCCATACCTGTCCCTCCTTCATCTACTCAAATTTTTTGTTCTAGCCAATACAGATTCAGTGAGAAATAGTTTACTCTAATCTCGATTTCTTATTTGTTTTAGCAGGATCTAATCTAATATATATATTGACATATCATTTTCAATAAATGGTCTAATCAAAATCGCTCAGATGTACGTTAGCGCAAGTGAAACGATTGGATCTTCGTTTGAAGGGTAATAGAGTAAGTTTATCATTCGATTTCATAAGAGGACCATATTGGACTGTATTGCTGAAATAAAAAATGTGTATCTTTGGTGTTGTACCATCATTTTTTGATCAAATCAAGTCAGATATGGTTATATTTGTAACATTGAAGAGTGCAGGATTAAATCTATTATTACGGGATCTTTGTTCCATGTGTGGGTTTTAACCAACTGAACTTGTGTATGATATGTTCGTAAATATTATTTAATTATGATTAATAATAATCGTTTAAATTTGCTCTAAAATATTGGTTAAATGAATACATTAAGTATTCTCCGTGATTGATAAATCCTTTAATAGGATTAACTTCAAGTAAGTGCCTCAGATCTGAAAATTCTGTGTTGCAAAATATGTTATTGTATGACTCAGTAATGTTTCGCATGTTATGTGATATTAAAGCATGCTAATGTACACTGCTACTAAAATTTTAATCCCATGTTAAAATTGTGGTTAATGAAACTAATATTACCGAAAGCATTATTAATTATGTTCACTGTACTATTTTACTGAATGCATGATTATTCATGACATGTTTCTGCCACTGATCGCTTGTTTAATCTTGCCTACTATATTGTTTCTATTATTGTTTAAGCATGTCATATTGCATTGAGGTTGGGACAAATTTGTAAGGAGGAAGTACTAGAAGCTTGTTTGCATTTTTGGTGGCTTATCCACTTTACTGGCAGTTTTTCTGCAATAATGGTATCTTGTGTACTACACTGGTGGTTTATCCACATTACTTGTGGCTTGTCTGCAATACTAGTGGTTGTCAACATTATTGGTATCTTGTCTACAATTCTGGTCGCTTGTCCATATTACTAGCAATTTATATGTAATACTAGTGGCTTATCCACTGGTGTGCCATTTGTTGTATCAGTTCTGGAGAACTCTTATTATGATGTTTAGTGGAGTTGGGTAGGAACTTTTCTAGAAACTGTGCATTGACATGATTATGCATGGCATAAATTGTGAATTTTTCACTGTTTATGATATTATGTATAATTACTAGCCTGAGTGTTATATTTTTTGTTTACTCTTGTTTACTAGAGTTAAAACTTACACTGAGCTTATTAGCTTACTGTTTAGTTTCTGATTTGATTTCAGATAACCACCAAGGTTAGGACTTGGACATGGCTATCGAAGGAGCTTTTTAGATTTTTTCACATTTTAAGTACTAAAAATTTAATTTTAATAATTATTTTGGGGCGATATTAATTTTTATATGGACTATGACAAGAGACTTAATTTTGGAGATTGTTATTTTGATTTGCATGACATTAAGTTTTAAACTGCTTAATCAATATTTAAATGATTATACATGAAAATTTTATTTTTAACAAATATATGATATTATAACTAATTCCCGCTGCAATATTGAAAATAACTTTTTAATAAAATACAACTTAGTTTTTGAAATGATTAATCTTACAAATGAAATTCTAAATACACTTGACTTTTGGAATTAACATGTTTTCACAAAATTAAATTACCAATTTCCTTAGTTTTAATTACAACACAAATAGTTTTAAAATATGTTTGAAATTACATAAATTTTTCTGTGTCATTCCAGTGGCTAATGTAGCCTTTAAAATTCGATCATAACATCTAGGTCAGGTTAGGAAGGTTATGGAGAAATTCGTCGTCGATCCCTCCTCAACTTGCTTTATCCTAAGCAGCAGTGAAACATCTAAAGGTTGTTTTTCCTTGATCTCATTTACCAAGGTGGGCTTCACTTGCAACTCTGCGAGTAAGCCACCATCATCAACCTAAATCAGTCTAGCAAATATCTCCTTAAGTTGAATCATTAATCTCCTACTCAGAGCATCTACCACAACATTGACCTTATCAGGGTGATACTCAATGACACAATCGCAAATCTTCTACAACTTAATCCATCTCCATTGTCTCAAGTTCACCTTATTTTCAGAATGAAGATAATTGACACTTATGATTCGTGTAAAAATAACACTTCTCACCATATAGATAATCCCTCCAAATTTTCAACATAAACACCACAATTGCAAGTTCCAAATATTGAGCTGGATAGTTGCACTCATGTGGTTTTAGCTGCCTCGATGTATAAGCAATTACCTTTCCATCTTGCATCAACACACAACCAAGACCAATGTGAGATGCATCACTATACACCACATAATCCTTCCTCGATTCAGGCTGAATCGACACTAGAGCTTGAGTCAACACAGGTTTTAGCTTCTAACAGTTAGTTTGTTGGTTATTAGTCAACTTAAAAGGAGCATTCTTCTGCAACAAATTTGTTAGGGGAGTAGCAATAAGAGAAAACCCATCGACAAACGTCTGATAATACTTAGCTAACCCTAAGAAACTCTAAATCCCAAAAACATTCTTTCGTTGCCTCCATTCCAAAATAGCCTCAACCTTTTCTGGATCTACACGGATACCTTCCGCCGACACTACATGACCCAGAAACATCACTTCCTTCAGCTAGAACTTACATTTACTCAACTTTTCATAAGTCTTCTTTTCTCTAAGAATCCTCTAAGAATCTGCAGGAGAACTCTCAGATGCTCATCATGACCAGTTTCGATCTTTGAGTAAATTGATTTTTCATTTATAAACAGGATGACAAATTGATCCAAGAATCACTGAAACACCGTATCCATCAGGCCCATGAATGGGACATGGGGATTCGTTACATCAAACGACAAAACTAGGAACTCTTAGTGCCTATACCTAGTCCTAAATGCAATCTTAGGCACATCTGACTCTTTCACCTTTAGTTGATAGTATCCAAACATCAGATTATTCTTAGAGAACATAATCACTCCAAGAAATTGATTGAACAAATCATCGATCCATGGCAAAGGATACTTGTTCAACTATCGGTAATCAATACACAGCCTCAGTGTTTCGTCCTTCTTCTTAACAAAGAAGATTGAGGCTCCCCATGGTGACACACTAGCTCTTATGAACCCTTTTTCCAAGAGCTCCTAAAGTTAGACCTTAAGTTCCTTAAGTTCTTTAGGTTTCATACGGTAGGGAGCAATAGAAACCGGTGCAATTCCAGGATAAACCTCAATTCCGAACTCAACCTCTCAATCAGGATATAATCCTGGTAGTTCCTCAAAAAACAATTGACAACTCCCTTACCGTACGAATACTATCCACAGCCGAATTACTAGTTCTTGCATTCATAACATTAGCCAGATATGCCTCACAACCTTTCTGAACCAGTTTCTTTGCTACCATTGTTCATATCACATTGCACAAATAATATTTCTGTTCCCCTACCATAATAATTTTCTTCCCATCAGCTACCTTCAGAGTCACTGACTGCCGCCAGACGTGCGAAATCTTTCATTTTTCTCATTTTTACTCAAATCTTTCATTCTAAATCCTTAAAAAATCTTCCTCATTCTTATTTTCTCTCAATCTCATTTTCAAATCTTCTCAAATTTCTTTGAAATCCTTTTTCGTGTTGCTTTATTTTTCTTGTTTATGTTTTCTTTTCCAGGTTTTACACTCTTTTGGTTTGGAAACACAGGACTCTATTGATTCTATCAATGCGCTTATAACATGATTTAAGTGTCCCACTTCTCTTTTGCCTTGCATTTTATATTATCACTTTTGTTATTATTTTTGTTGCTTTACGAGAGCTTTACTGTTGATTGGTTGTGAATACGGGATAGCCTCTACATTATAGTTAGCTTGTTGAGAATCGATAAACATGCCCTTTAAGACTAAAATGCAACCTAAGTCCCAACTCGAACTACCTTTGTCACCGGAGAATGTTAAGGATAAATTTAAGTCAACAGAGGCCAAGGCTTTTTTCTCAAACATTCAAGGACAAACTTTTATCCTTGAAAGAGCCTTCGACCCCTCAGCCTCAAATAGCAGAGACTTTTGGGACTTAGTTCATTTCCATCATTGGATAAACCTTGTAATGGTGCCAACTACACTTGTCGTAATACCTATAGTTTTGGAGTTTTACTCCAATCTGCCATTATTTGAGAAAAATAAGGTGTATGTTTGACACAAGAAGGTTGATATATCCCATAGAGCAATAAGTGAATATTATGGCATTCTTTATTATGAAACTGATGACCTATAAGCCATGAATTTAAACAATTTTGAAAATGTTGATATGGATGCCGTTTTATTATTTTTAACAAAGGGGAGGGGCAAAGGAAACAAGAGGGAATAATAATTACCCCCTATCTTTTAAGCAAGCTAAAATGTTTCCCGCTGCTAATATGTTGATGCAGTTCAATTGTACTCGTATCTTACCACTACACAACCCTACACAATAGAAGTGTAGGTTGGACCATGATGTGCAATATAACGTAAGACTCCCAAAGTCCTAGAAAATAAACATGGACATGTTTGTGAAGAGCCTAGGAGGAAAAAGTATAGAATGGCCCGAAAGGTCGAGTGACTCAATCGAGGGCAAGGTGTAACGCCCTCAATTTTGGGCCAAGAAGTATTAGGCCTTGAGCTTGGAAACAAATAGGAGACTGCTCTTAGATATTTTAGTTGTGCAAGTGAGTAACACAGATTGCATGTTTGGTTGAGTGGCTAAGTGATTTGAGCGTATTTTGGCGTGCTTGACAAGCCTGGGTTCAAGGCTGGCCTTTGACAAAATTTTAATTCTTTTGGATCTTAAGGGAACTTGGATGTTAGATTACAGGATTTATAATTATTTGTAGTTGTTTTATGACACAAAGAGAGGGGATGGTCTAGTGGCGAGGTGGCGTGCTGTTTCTAGCAGGGGACTAGAGTTCGAGTCTCACTGCATGCAAATGTGATTATATATTTTGTTTATGAGGAGGCAAGAGTTGGTGTTGGATTTGAACTCTATTGTTGGAGAGTTTGAATTGGTCTTGTGAGTTGGTTGTGGAGGATATCAATGAGGGATAAGGGGAGAAAATCAAGGAGAAGGGGTGGAGATTTTCAAGGAGTTTGAAGGCTTGAGAAGTTGTGCCGAAATAGGTTTCTTGCTCTTGGAAATTCAGCTAGGGGCTTTTGTTAGGTATATCCAAAGTGTCGGAGTTGTTTTCTTGGCTGGATCTTTTATATGTTGTCATTTGGTCTCTCTTTTTCAGCTTTAGTTTTGCTTCTTTTCTCTAAAAGAAACCGGATATTGTTTCTTCTCTGCTTGAAACTTCCTACTCATCTCTTCTTTAATCATTTTCTGCTATAGCCGACCCTCTCTTTTACTTTCATCTCTACTTCTTTTCCAATTCTGTTTTTCCTTTCTCGGTTAGGCCGAATTCTCATACTCTATCCCTCTCAAATCTTTTTGTTCTTCTTGTTTCGGGCCAAATCTTCTTGACTGACTATTGCCGAAATACGTTTGTTTTATTGGTAAGGGGGTGTTGCAACCACTTTATTATTTCATTCTTTTGGCTCTATTAACAAGCTTCAGTTTTCCCTTTTCTTTCTTGGGGGCCGAATGTATGGTTGTTTTCTAACAACTTTTGATTTTCCGAATCATGTTAAGAAGGGGAAATCGCCCTTGATCAGCAGTGAGGTTCTAGTTTCTGTTAGATCTAGTAAGGTGAGTGTTTGTGGTTTAGTAAATAAAGTTTATGGATTAAGAATATGCGTTAATCTTGTGTTGTGTTTGGCCAAATATGCCTAAGCTTTTCTAACCTACTTCTTCATAATCAATTTTGGGTTCTAAAATCTCTAGAAGGGAAGCGAAGGTTTTCGTTAATACGTTGCATAAAGAGATATCAATGGTGGCGAGTAGTAGCCATTCTGAGGGAGGATCAGGAATGGTGCAAGCTGAGAATGGGCACGTAGCCCCTGCCCCTAAATTTAAGTAGCTAAAGTGTCAGTTATTCGGGATTTTCCGCCGAGGTGCGGCAGGGTCACTGCACCAATCTTTGGATCAAGTGGGCAAACCACAACCGACTGATCTAGTCTTGGGAGATGTTGATGCCAAGAGGTGTTCCGCTAGCTGTCGTGAAAAAGGTGTGTAATCACACCCACTCTCAACTGCAAATCCACAAAAGCCGAAAAGCCGTGAACAAGGCGTTTGAGACCACACTAGCGTGCGATCGCTCGAGTGGTAAGCCCAACGTGCGATTCGTGGGCTAATTATTGAAATACCCTCAAAGGGTAAAATTACTGAAATACCTTTGAAGGGTAAAATTATCAAAATACCCTCGAAGGGTAAAATTATCGAAATTCCCTCGAAGGGTAAAATTATCGAAATACCCCCGAAGGGTAAAATCACCAAAATACCCTGTAAGGTAAAATGACCGTAATGCCCCTAAAGGGTAAATGACTATTTTTTCCCTTGATGTTAAATGATTGATCTATCCGTGATTTAAATGACTAAATTGTATATAATTCAAATGACTGATTTGTTTGTGATTTAAATGATTGATTTGTCTGTGATCAAATGATTGATTTGTTTGTGATTTGTATGACTAAGTCTGAGCATGGCAGTGCACATATACGACATACTACATGGGGTTGGGATACCGTTATGGAGGAAGTACTGTACTAGTGGCTCTGCCACAATCACTGTTACTGGTGGCATGGCCACAAATTTTGATTATTGACAGCTTTGCTGCGATATTGTTGCTAGCAGCTTCGCTGCAATGCTGCTGATGGCTTTGTGCCGATCATATTACCGTTACTGATGGCTGTGTGCTGATCATATCACTGCTACTAATGGCTTGTGCCGATCATATTACCGTTACTGATGGCTGTGTACCGATCATATCACTACTACTGATGGCTTTGTGCCGATCATGTTACCATTACTGATGGTTGTGTGCCGATCATATCATTGCTATTGATGGCTTGTGCCAATCATATTACTGTACTTATGGCTTGTAGCCATTCTGTTTATAGCTTATAGTTATCCTGTTTACGGCTCTTAGCCATTCTGATTACTAGCAGTTTTGTTGCGATACTGATTAGTGCCGCAACTGGTGCTGATTTTGGTATGAGGGCCGGGTGGGTTGACTTTTTCCCCACATGGTGTGTTGGGTTGTTACGGGTGGTGTGCTGGCTGGATTGGTGTGGGTTTGCATACTTGCACCATACTGATACTGTATCGGGCTTAGGCCCACACTGTTTTTGTATTGGGCTAAAGCCCACACTATACTGTTACTAAATAGGGCTCAGGCCAGACTGTTACTGCATGTTGTATGCTGACTGTTTGATAGGGGATTACACACTGAGTTTTCATAAACTCACCTTTCTGTCTAACTATACAGGTAATTCCCAACGTTAGACGGTTCGGAGCTACGAAGGACTCGGAGAGGGCCACACATCTGCATATGTTTAATCTGTTATGCTCATTTACTTAAGTAATTTGATTTTGACTCGGGTTGTAATAAGGCCTCTATAATTTCTAAATTTTAAATTTGGGTTTTGATGTGGTTGTGATTTATATCTGCTAGAAGTAGAACTTCCAAAAAAATAACTGATTTTTTAACACTACGTTTCCGCACTTCAATTTCTAGATAACACGTTTTCGTAAATCATTTGCTTTAAATTAAGCATCCACAACAAAAAGGTTTTGAAGTTAATAACTTTTGAATAAACCTTAATTGAAAATAAACAAACGCAAACTGAGGTTTTATAGAAGTTTTAAATGGCAAGAAGTTTGAAATTTCAAGAAGGGTTTTCAATGAAAACATGGTTTTCGAAAAACACTTCAATGTGACACGCCAGATTCGGCCATAACTCCTAGGCTGGGTTTGGGGTGTTACACAAGGAATACGCGGTCAAGCCATAGAAGGAGGATGAGGAAGAAATAGATGATGAGGTCACAGAGGATGACGAATTCATATCTTATCAAAGGAACATTGATAAATATTGGATGATATGATGTATATGAACTACATATTTACAGAATTGATTTAAGGGCATATATTTTTGCTTCTTCAGGACTGCTTGGATTAATAAAATTCTACATTATGACATGTTTTTAGCACTACTCAAGACAAGCAATGATTTATGTTTGGGGGTGTGTAAACTCTAAAATATATAGATATTTCAACACACTTTTATGTACAATTTATGCAGATTCCGAGTAAATAAAAAACACTTTATGTGGTTTTTCACTCAATTTCATGATATTTTATTATTTCTATGGGAATGTATTAAGTTTGTGAATTTTATGTTAAATGCATATTAGTTTGCTAAGTTTTGGTAATAATTGGGCTAAGGGAATGAATAGAAAAATTTTGGTCATATTTGAGTCTTAGAGAGGTGCAGGTTGAAAGATTCACAGTGCAGTCACATGGGCTACAAAATGGTGTTCATTCAAAGTTAATTCCAAGAAGGCCCAGTATTCCCCAAATTGGAGGCCAAAACCATTCCAGTTGCCCACTTTACCATGAAATGAAATAGCAACATCCACTGCTAAAATTAGTAGTCCCTACCTAACCATTCAACTCTCAAATTTAACAAATTTGGCCTCAATATACATAAAATAAAATCAACATAGTTTTCCTCGGATTAAGCATTCAAACGTCCACTTACTGCTAAAAATTGCAGTAAAAAAACCGCCATCTTTTGACCATTTATTGGCCAACCACATAAGGATGATATTAAGCTAAATTCCTTGTTAAAATTAGCAAAGAATCAACCACTCCTCCACTATACATGGGATGGCACAAAAAATTGAGGAAATCAAGGAACCATCCACCCATTTCTCCTTTAAGCAAAGGACGACACACTCATAGAGATTTTGGGGGTATTTAATTGCTATTTTTAGTGTAGGAGGTTAAGCACCATCAAGTATAAATAGGGCAGGCATTACACCAATTTTTCTACACCAACTCTCAAAAACTAAAAGCATTAAGTGTTATTGCCTTGTCCATGGCTTGCTAAACATTTGATTTCCACAAAATAAGGCAAACACTTAACGAAATAAGAGCAGGTAGGAGGATGACTTGAAGACGTCTAGATGATTCTAGCTTAAAGGACGTGGAGGAGAGCCACCATGGGAAGCCACAAGGAGAAGTCGCAGACAACCCCTGCAACCAATTTTTTCCTGTGTCGAGAGACAAGATTGCATCTCATCTTTATGTTTTCAATTTGAAATTTTATGACTTAATTTTGTTTATTCAAAATGGATATGAATCTTGGTTTGAATTAAATTTTTTTTGTTCTCTGAATATTTTGTGCAAATGATTTTTTCATTCATTTAAGTTTAATTCATGATTACACTTGTAAATTTATGGCCAACATTTGTAGGTTAATGAGTTAACTGTTTAATCTGAGAGGTAATGGTTAATTGACAAAATACCTAAACGGTGCATATCATGCCGATATCTAAAGATAATTGTTGTATGCATAAACTATGTAAATGCTCGAGAGGGTGATTTCTAGGTTAGTTTTTGACATAGGCATATGCTAATTAACTTAGGGACATAATAGGACTTCAAGAGAAGCCTATGCCTTACATAAGATGGGTTTAATGGATTTTCATATTTCCATGATCATCCGTTATATTCTTTTTATGAATACCAATAAACTCTTATTAAGTGACATATTTATTTTAGTCTATTCATGTTGTGTTATATTAAATCTTTGGTTTATTTCTTGTTGTGATTATTTTCTGCAAGGTATGTTGTTTTTTTATGGGTCTTTGAATTCTGATTACATTTCTTAATTTAATTTTGCGACTCTCATCAACAATATTCTCTTTTATTTGTTCCTTCAAAATTGATTAAACTTGACTTTCAAAATAATTCACACAATAGTTCCTGTGGAAATGATACTCTTTACTTACTACTTATTACTTGTACGACTGTATACACTTCCACGTAATCATGTGACACAATTGGATAAGTGGATCTCCAAAACACTCCATATGACTCAAAGAGTCGAACACTATCTCCATATAAGTGTAGCACGAATGTTCATACTCTTCAAACACACCATGGAATCTATGGTGAATGGAGCTATGCTCAACATTCCCTTTTCTCTCCAACAATATCTCCGAGCTATAATACCATAACATAGAGTAAAAAGGGTGAGTACTCACAATCCTATGGCATGCCAATGATATCTAGCGGTTTGAAGCATTCACAATACCAACATATGATTTGTTTTCATGACATTCACAATACACAGTATAATACAGCTCAGAATACAACAGAGCTTGCAAAAACATGGGTTCACTTATATTACGTGGGTTCAAACATAACATGTGGGTTCACACAACATGTTTGGGGTTTACACATGAATATAGGCTCACATAGTAGTTTTAAGCTTGCATAAAACATTTAAGATTGTATAAAACATTCGGCTCACATAAAATAGTTAAGCTTACATGAAATATTTAAGCTCGCATAAAACATTCAACTCGCATAAAACATTTGAAAGCAGGGTTCGCATATATCACATGTGGGCTTGCACAATATATAGGCTCGCTGATACTACTGTTCACATGACATATCTAAGGTCACACACTTATAAGGTCACTCACTTTTATAGAGTTCGTACAATACATTTATAGGGTTCGCACAATACATTTATATGGTTCACACAATACTTTTATTGTGTTTGCATATTATAGGCTCATATAAAATATGTAAACCTCACACACATTGTAACAAGGTTCGTAGATCATAAATCAATGCTAGCATAAGATATAGCAGGGCTCGGACGAAATTGTTACAAGGTTTGCATGCCTTACATAGACTTTCTTGAACATGCGAACCAGTGTTTAAGTGAGTTATAAAAGAACACTCATCTGTGGTTTGCCGCTGATTGTCGAGCCCACACCACTTTCTGTTCGCCCTTATCCTTGCTCATGGATAGTCCCTTGTGAACAGAGGCTTCACACATAACTTAATACATACATGCTATTATTGTTCACAACAAAATAGCTATCCTAGAACACAACAGCAATTCGCCACTCCCTCAAACTGGCGAACTCAATTCGCGCAACTCTAAACTACAAGTTACTTCATTCTAACTCAATCAAATCCTCAATTTTCACTTCCTAACATTAGATCTAATGATTAATTACATATCTAAGCCAATAATTTTATTCAATTTCACTAGTTAACATCTTTAGTAAAATCACATTTATCTTCAATCTCAAGGAAGAAAATTCATTTGATTCATTTAATCTCTTTAAGGATTTGTTAAATCAAGTTTATAAACCTCTTAATTACTGTAAAATGAGTTAAAAATTGTTGTAAAACCATTAGTTAGCTCATTATTGCAAGATCCACCATTTTTATGCAAAATCAAGCTTTAAAAACATAGATCCTATGATTTCTTGATTAGATCTATAAAAACACGAATTAAAATCGCATATTAAATGTTTAAACAATAAGAAATCAAAAGGCTTACTTTTAATTTGAATATCACCATGAAATTAGATAAATTTGAGCAAAAAGAAGCTAAGTGTTAGTAGAAAATGGAAAGAGAAAGAGCGAATTTCTTTTGATAATAAGGAGAAAAAAGGTGTTTCAATGCTAAGAAAATAAAAAGGATGAAGGGAATTTTGAGAGAATACTCTTAATTTGATTTCTAACCAAATTTTTAACTGGTTGAAAGTATGAAGGGAAGGGATGGTGGATGGTCTTATATAGCCAACCAATTTCTAAATTTTGGGCTATTTACCCTTAAGCCCCCTCCTTCTTTCTCTCTTATTCTAGTAGTCCCATTTCAATTAAATCTCTTAATTTACACATTAGACCTCTACTTTAATGATTGCTCCAATTTAACCCTCACTAATATATTTTTATTAACCCGATTATTATTGCCTAATTAATTATTTTATTTTAATTTCTACGACACTAATCTCATTATCTCACTCAAGCCCATGATTTAATTACCTGTGTTTTGGGGTGTGACAAGAAAAATATTTGAAAAATCAATTATCAATCCGTGAATCGAAAAATTGTGATTTCCCTTAGATGAATATTTATCAATCCTTGAATTCTTTTAAATTTCACTATTTTGATTGCATTTTTTGTCATTTGTTTTTATTTGAGTTTGAACTATAGAAACCCCCCCTCAATTCTATTCTCATTTATTTTCTAGGAATTACTCTAATCCCACTTCTTGTAGATTCGACCTTGCCCACCACTCTACAAAAAAATGTTTTTCTTTCTTTTGGAGCAAGATATATTTTTGGGTGGTCTCGACAGCCTACCAACAATGTCAATTCATGTAAAAATTCCACAACCATATCTATGTCTACATCGGCGTCATTATCCTTAAACCTTATTTTTTTCGTGTTTAGATCTTCAGTAGAACATGACTCAACCTCGTCACTATCACAAAGTGAGTTAGCCATAGGTTTTGCCAAAAAGCTTTTAATCAATTTATATTTGCATCAAATGATATTAAAATAAATCATATATTTAAACATAATGAAATGATCATAATTATAATTACATTGAAAGCATTTTATACCTAATGCAATCATTTTGACAACTTGAAATTATATAGATATTTACAACACCTTCTAACTAAAAATTCATGCAAATTATGAGTATTTTGATAATAAATTTTCTAGTTTTTTACAAATTTGTAAAGTATGAAAAAATTAAAGATAAATTTGTAATCTTACTTATTTACATGCTAATTTGACATATTTTTGTCGATTTGACACAGTTTGGTGCAATAGAAGAAAAGTTAGTCTTGAAGCTAACCTATTCAATACTCGATGTTGTAGCATTCCTGTAGCAGAGGCCATGAACATGTGGGTTGATGGTTGATCAACATGGACGTTCTAAATCCATCTGTTGGACTCTTAGATTAATTTTGACCTAGCTTGGAGTTGGACCACTGAAGTGGAGAAGCCTGCTGCTAAATTTGAAGCCCAAACCATCCACTAGTGAGTAAAGAGCCCAATTCGGCTATGGGAAGTCCAACCATACATAAAAAAAAATTAATTTAGAAACCAAAGACTTGGTAAAATGTCACTAATCCGCCACAACAATTTTGCCATGTGACCATTCAACTTCTTCCATGAATTAAGCATGAGCTAGCTAAATTTAGTAAAATCATCCACCTTCCTTCCTTAACACAAGGGGTCAACCATGCATGAGAGAAAAAAGGTGGATTATCATGCTAAAATTAGCAAACTCAATGGGCTCCTCACTAGTCAAATAGAGAGGAATTCGCTCTCCATTTCACAAGGGGTTGACCATGCATGAGAGAAAAAATGGGGGATTATCATGCTAAAAATTGCAAAATCAATGAGCTCCTTAATAGTATAAATAAAGAGACATTTGTTCTCCATTTCATTCATCCCTCACTCACCATCTCTTCTCTCATTCTCTCTCGTTTCACTTCCATTTGAGAGAGTATCTGCAAGGTTTTGAGAGTAGCCACTTTAGGCAATATTGAGAGCTTTTAAGCTTAGTAGTCACGACAAGAAGAATAAAACAAAGGAGGATTAAAGTAAGTTGTGCCACGGAGATCCACCAGAAATGGCTTAGTAATTCTCTTTCCCTTCAATCTTTATTTTTTTTTCAATTCAAGAAACTTGATTGCAATTAAGTTTTATGTTTTTAATATAATCATGATTGCTTAATTTTGTTGGTTATAGAATGATTTAATTTTCATAGTTTTAATTATTTAATTCTGCTAAATATGTTTTGTGCGTTTGATTTGTTTACTATTGCAAGTAAAATCATGAATATGTTTCTCATGCATTATGAATGAAGGAAAACAACTGAATTAATTATTAATTCGAACAAGATTTTAATTAATTGACATAGTACTTGCATGTTGTGTGTTTAATCATTCAGGGATTAAATTAGTAATAACACCAAAAATATTATTACCTTATATAACCTTGTATGATGTTTGCTTATGAAATTGTTACTTTATTAAACATAGACATTTGCTAGATAGACATAGTAATTAAATAAGCTTAACATTATAACTTAATTAAATAAGGTTAGTAAATTATCAATTTGCCACGGAATTTTCGTAAAATCTCTTAACAGTGTTTAAATAATTTTATGTTAGGAAGGAAAATTATTCGAAACACATGCATGCTATTGTGATTAAGCCCGTTTGTTTACATGTAAAAGGTTTTACGGAAAATATTTTCTACATTTTCCTGTGTTTGTTTCACAGAAAACAGCTTGGTCAATGGAAAATGACTTACAGGTCAACAGAAAATAAGCCTTTTTTCTTGTAAAATGACTTACCCTTTTGAAAAGCGTAAGTTATTTTCTAGAAAGAGCTCCTCAATAGATGATTTTACTTTTATATAAAAATTAACTTAAATCAAGTTTAATATTATTATATTGATAATAAAATTTATTTTTATTTTTAAAAAATTTAAAATTATTAAAATATTAATATAAAATATTTTATTTTTTAATATTATTAAACATAGGTATTTAATAAATTATTAATATAATTTATTATTTTTAATAAATTATTTAATATTTAAATTTTATTTTAATAGCAAATTTTAAAAATAATAATTTTAAATAATATTATTCACATATTATTGAAAATATCAATATTAATATTTTAATACTAAATATTTATTACAATTATAAATATATTAGTAATAAATGTTTTGTAGTATAAATGTTAAAATATGTCATAAGTCTATATACTCTTCACAAATTTACAATTTAGTTTCTCTACTTTTATTTTCAAGAATTTAGTCCCTCTACTTTCCAGATTTGAAAACCAAGTCCAACTGCTGACATTGTTGATTTTTTTTTGTCAATTTTGTTAATGTCACATTTTTAAATAAAAAAAATACTCAGCTAGTAGTCATGTAACTAAAAAATGATTGTTGCAATGAACCTAAATTTAACAAAATATTTTTAATATATGTAAAAACAATGTAAAATATAAAATTATATATATAAAATAAACTCAATTAAATATTGAAAAAATAAAAAAAATTCAAATGTATGTTTGTTTAATTGAAAATGACTTTTATGAAATATTTTTAAAGAACCTGTCAAACACAAGAAAATATTTTACACAGATTCATCCAAACACCAGAAAATATTAGCTTTTCCAAAAAAATAAGTCATTTTCCAGATATCATTTTCCGGAAGTCACTTTCAGTGAAACAAACAGAGCCTTAAAAACTTGCATACTTATTTCTTCTGTGTTTATTTTAATTTTGAGCATACATAGGTTAGTTTTAGTGTACTTAGAAAATTCATTACACTTTAATTTATATCATCGCCATCCAATTTGTTAAGTATTAATTTTATAATTTTTGATTCGCATAAACAATCTTTGTGGAGATGTTAACTCTTACTTACTACTTTATTACTTGTCAATAATCATATATATTTACACATCAATCAAATTATTTCGAGACACATTTGTAATTTAATTTACTAAAAAATTAATATTTTTCAAGAGGATTGTTTTTAATTAAACATTTTAATTAACGAAACAATATTTTCAATTATTATAACTATTTAATAAGTATGCATTAATTTTTTTTGGCAAATAGCTTAAGAAAGTGCTAAAAGCCTAGAACATGCAAAAAGATACAGAGAAGAAAGCATCTTGCTTAACTGCTGTCTTTCTAAACCGTTGGATAGCAATAATTTCTCCGATTATATTCCTAATTATATTAACATTTTAAAATAAAAACTCTTAAATTTAGTCACTAAAATCCAAGTGCTCGTGAAAGGGAAGGCCGCATTTCAATTTTGGGAGGCTGACTAAATACTTAGTATAATAAAAAGAAGAACTAAAACTAATAAATGAAAATCGTTTTCATGTGAAAAAAAGTCAAATTCAAATAAAATACCAAAGATTGCAGGATAAAACTGCAGTCGGCCAAGTTTGAATGCACTTTCGTCTAGTAAATATATGTCCATTTTTTATACAAGTAAATAAATAACTTAAATGTCTCTATCTTTTGCTCTAAATCGCATGTCGAATAATGGTCAAGACTGCAAGTTTGAAACTTAGTGAAGGATTTTAGGTAATACTATAATTTTTTATTTAATTTGTAAATTATTATTTTTTTATTCATGATTTTGACACTTGAATGAATCACAGATTTCACGTAATTTCCAAATGGCATTAATTTAAAAATATATATATAGTTGAAGAACCCAACACATATTTTATTTTTAAACACGATATTATTAAAAAAAATTACCATGAGCTTTAAATATGGAACATAAAATAGAGATTAAAGATACCAAAAAATTTAAAGACACAACATAACTTCAAAATAGATTTTCTCTATTGCATGCTTATAAAAATTGTATTTTCTATCAAATATTTTATTTTATTTTTAAAGAAATCTAGGATTATTTTTTTTGTTTAACAAAGATTGAATTTTGAAAACATTTTTAAAATTTTGAATTTATTTTCAACATAATATATTTAATTTTTTAATAAATTTGTGAAAAAGTATAACAGAAAACTGAAAATGAACAACTCATAAAATACATGATCAATTTTGAGAAATAAAAATAGAAGGATTAAATTTGCATAATAAATACAAAAAATATATTCTTTGAGTTTAATTTTTATTAAATTAAAATTGTCAAGTTTAGATTTAGTATAATTAAAAGATGATTAAAACTTATAAGAAAAATCATTTTGATGGCATGAGAGTTTGGGTTCAACCCTAACAATCTAATTCTATCCCCAATTATTAAAAAAAATCGTTTAAATGGTAAAAATTTGAAATTCAAAGTAAAATATCAAGATACCGAGATAAATATGCAATCCTTGAAGTTTGAATGCAATTTGTTTTCTTTATTTTTCAAAGTAAGTTTGAATGCGTATGGTAAATATATAATCATACTTTTATTCAAGTAAATAAATAAAGTTAGAATATGCTATAAGTCTATACTTTTTGAAATTTTGGAACTTTTTTTTAGAAATGTAATTCCCCTACTTTTAAAATTTCATAATTTTATGTTCAATTGTTAACACTATTAAATTTGTTGTTGTTTTGAAATGAAAAAAAATACTCACTTGGTAGCCATGTAACTAAAAATGATGTTATAATGAAGTTGAATTTAACAAAAAAATTAGCAGTATTAATAGTTGGATAGGGATAGACAAAAAAGGAAAAAAAATTGAAACAACGATTTAAGAAAAAAAAAACTGAATAGTTGAATGAATTCATTGAAAGAAAACTTTGTTATTGGTTCATTCTCTAAAGGGAAGGAAAGCAAGCTAAGAAGAAAAAGTTTAATGCTTCGGGTCCACCAAAAGTGGATAGGAAGAAGGCTAGGAAGCCTAAAGACTTATAAAAGTCCAAGTTTTTCTTCTGTAGTAAGAAATGACACTTCAAGGCTAACTGCAAAGAGTGGAAGGACTACATAGCCTCAAACGGTAAAGGTATGGATGTCACACCTGGTTTCTTTTAAGTCTTGAAATTAGGAATAAGTGGGGGTTAAATTGAAAGGAACTGTAAGTTAGCGGCCTCTATTGAAAAATCAGGAAAAGTTAGTGATTAATTGGACATATTGAGATCCAATTCTGCTTCGGTTGGATTAAAACCAACTGGTTCCTTAGTGGGAGACAAAATTACCAACGAATGGTTTCTATAGGGTTGATAACTGAGCGCGAAGGACTATAAATAGCTGCGGGTTGGAAAAACTCTCTTCATCTCTTATTCATTTTCTTCTTTTCTTTATCCTCATCTTGGGTTGCTCCAAATAAGAGATAGCTACGGGAAGCCCTGCATGGAGAATTGACCATGATGAGGTTTGAGTAAAAAATATAAAGAATCCAGTAAGCTGGGAGGGTTCTAAATGCTTCAGTATATGTAAGATTAAGGAAATGAAGTTAAGGATTTTCTAAAACTTTTTAAGGGTTCTACATGTTTCTAGAAACTGAGTTTTTAAGCAGGAATACTAAGTTTAACTAATGAATTTGGTTATAATACTTAGCTACCAGGAGAATGGAAGCTTTAGTGCTCGAAAAAGCTAAGATGAGGAGGTAAAGAGGCATCATATAAGTTAATATACTCCATTTCTGGGATGTTGTATGGCTAGCATGAATCTGTGTTGAGTCCCGAATGAATTCTATAATGATTTATGATCTTTGTTGTTTGAGAATACTATGTATGCACAAGGTAGAGTAAGTAATTAAGTATCCTCAAGTGTTTCGGCATGCATAGAGTGGTTGTGGTAATACATATCTAAGTTTGGTGTGCTCCATGTCATTATGTTTATGTGATCATATGTTTGTGTCTGCGTGCTTATAAATTATGGAGTACGGAGGGAAAAGTATTGACGGTTTAGATGAAGTTAGGTTTGGACAGATGGTCTGAGAACTATAGTTTCCGTTTACCGCCATTTAGGATTTCTTGGGTGCAAATTGTGATATGCGAAGTTGCAGGCATTGCGAATGGAGACTATAGTGTTTAAGCATCAAGGTTAGAAATGACGAAAAGGACGAATGGGTGGATGGATATGGAAATGGAATTTTTGTTGGATTCCGCAATCCGATGTTGCTGAGTGCAAACTGTGATACACAAAGCTCTAGACCTTACAAGGGGACACTATGATGTTCAAGAATCAAGGTTAAGTATGAAACAAAATGATATCGATTGCTCTTTTAGGGAAACCCCGTAATGACAATAATTAGGTTCCATAAAGCAACACTGAGATGGTAATTAGAAGGCACTGAAAGCGACACCACGACAGCGTTAAGGTCTTTCGGGGCGACATCGTGGAAACAAATATAAGGCCGTTTGAGGCAACACCTTAAAGAGTTTTAAGGTGTTAGACCATAACTCATCTATGGCAACTAGCTGAGTCTGCTAGGACATTAAACATGGTGTTGAGTAATAAACACGGGGTAGTCTACAAGGACATTAAACATGAGATTGTATTGTGTAAGACCGTAGCTTGACTATGGAAGCATATGGAGTCCGCCGGGACAATAAACACGGAGTAGTTCACCATGATGTTAAATATGGGGTTAAGTTGTGAAAGACCACAACCATACTATCGCAAAGTATGGTACTCCATCGGGAAAATAAATACAGGGTAGTCCATCGAGACAGTACATACGAAGTGCATCGCCAGGATAGAAATCATGGAAAATCACGCAAACTAGGAAAAAGAGTTAGAAGAAAAATGTAAGTGTTGGCAAGCGATATCTAGCCAGCGGGTTTGAAGAGTCTACCAAGAATGGCAAAAGTAATTGAAATGAGAAAAAGTATGCCGAAATAGTAATCATGGAAGCCAGTAGGGTACACAGGTGGTAACCAAGCAAGATCCAAATATGGGAATGATGTGCCAATAATGCATAGGATATAGGCAAACAAAAGAATATTTATTTTGGGATCCTAGAAATGAATCTGTAATTAAGAACTGCCAAATAAGTATTAATAAGGAATATGTAAATGACAGATATGTCATCAAGACTATTCCTCTTTTGAGAGGAATCCATTGCGAGTGTAACCACCATAATGTTAGTTTTGAAGGGAACCATTATATAAAAGAAACGATAAATTTGAATTGTTGTTGAGAAAACAGTCTGTTGGATGCTATAGACCAAATAGTTCTCCACAGATGGACATGTCTCTCCTTGAAAAGCAAGAATCATAATTAGGGTGGATTACAAGGGAGTGATCTAACCAACATTTCAGCCTAAGTGTAGGCAGCGAAAGGAAGGTAAAGCAAGACAAAGTCTGCTAGTGTAGCATAGGTCATTAAGGGTAACCACATTTGAGGAATGGCGATAAATGTACCAGAACTATTATGTGATAAGAGAATAAAAAAATGACACCATGTAATGGGAAATCTATTGAGGATAGAGCGTACGGTCGAACCTACACTTAGGTATGAAGATGGGGGTAACATCTCGACAAGTCCTGAGATTAAGAAATATTGATACAGGTTACATGGAAATAATAGTTCATCCAAAAGCATGTAGGTAAAGTAAGAATCCACCGAGATGAAAAATACCTAGAAACCATAAAAAATCTATCAATGGGTCAAAAGCTCATCTAGGAACTTATAGTATCAGAGGTCGAACCGCAAATAAAGAAAGGTGTAAGTTGTAAAGGAGCTTGCCATACAAAATAAGGCATGATCACCTAAGTAAAATAGGATGTAGCGTGTTTGTCGTTTCTCTTTAAAACCTCAGTACAAAAGGTCTTAGCTATATGTATATATACTACGCAAGAAACTCACTAAGTTCTTTTGAACTTACAAAATTTTTGGCCCATGTTGTAAGACTATTTTAGTGAACAAGGTGCTCGAGGAAGGACTAAGCCAAACCCTATCAAATCAGGGAAGATCATCAGTTAGGTGTCATGCACATAGAACGAGGTACCTTTAGAGGCCTCGCCTCGAGGTCAAATATATTCTATTTAAATAGTTTCTTTAGAATTTAAAATTTGACTTACTAAACTTTTATTTTTAATTTAAGGTTCTCGTTGTAGGAAATATTTATTATCAAGTGCTAAATTCCGTATTTTAAATTTTGATTTAAAATTTTGGTGTTTAACCTAAATTGGTCCATTTGTGGCACTCTATACCTAGATTCAACGAAAAGGTTGGGTGAGGGTGTTACAATATTAGTGGTATCAGAGCATGGTTTAGTTAGTCCTCTAGACTAATAATTGGAAATAGTACCCTTTATGTCCATGATGTTTGATCTGGCTAGGTCCTTCGAGTCTTTATTTTTATTATTTTATTACGCGATTTATGTAGGTATATGCCTAAGTTGGCAGACAAAAACAAAAAGTAAAAACAAACAAATTAGGAAAGAAGATACAAAAAATGATAAATAAGTAAAGTGATTGAAAATACAAGTGATGTTGAAGAAAAAAAATTCATTTGAGAAAAAATACAAAGAAAAATAAAGTATTTTTATCCAAAAAATGAGTTGTCACCTCAATAGTGTCTTCGCTTCCTTTTGGCTAATCTTTTAAAAAAGTAAAAATAATCACGTCTGATTCTTGAAAATGAGAAAGCAGTTGAATTCCTTCTATCAATCTCCTAATAGGAATTAAAGGAGTGGAAATGTCGAATTCAAGGATGACGCTGGTAAGTCTACATGTATAATTAGAGTTGTGAGATTCACATAGAAGGACCCATGGCAGTGGGTATACTTATCCGCAAGTTTGAAATTTCATGAGGAAGACCTTTGTGTCAGGTTTGAATGGGGATTAGGTGAGGAAGTTGAGGAGGAAGGTACGCTTGCATGTTAAATTTGGTATCTACATGGGGCTGCGTGTCTCCCCATTTTGCAACTGCACCTTTTCATCAGGTGCAACTTCCACCAACCCCTTTTTCTTTTGCAAAACTTTAGAGCATTTGAATTTAGGCCCCAAAGAGAGCATAGATAAACCCTCAAATTTGGTCAAAAGATGTTATAGTAAAAGGTGAGCGATGCTGACGTGGTCTCCCCACAATGTTATAGTAGGAGTTGTAATTAGCAGGTCCAAGAAAGGAAAAGGCAGGTTCAGGAAAAGGATTTCCCAAATTCTAGAGGCAGATTATTGTCATGTCTTTGCTTAACCTTAGGCGGAGGAGATGCATATTCTTCCACGTTAAACCTTCCTCTCAAAGAGAAGAAAATACCTATCTCATCCAAAGAAAGGGTATGGTAAGATATGAAAGTGATGGTAGTAGAGAAAGATGCCCCAAAAAAGGGTTCTGGTGTAGTCAAATTGATTCGCCTAGCCGATATCCCTCTCAAACCACCCCTAAAGCAAAAACAAGATAAGGTAACTGGATTTCGTAGATAGTTAGGGGATCCACCATATCATGTTTGGTGAATGTGCCCCTGTAAGTTAAGGTCCCTCACCCTACATGCGTCGTTTGTTTAACTTTACCTAGTGAATAGGAAGGTAGAGAAACAGAGAGAGTTTATCTTTGAAATTTTGGTAATGAGAGTACAAGGAAACGACACCCATTATTTTAATTTTATGAGAAAAAGAAGGATAGGAAGAAGAAAAGTTAGGAATGATAAATGAATTGGTCAAGCTAAGGGTCTGTGGACTTATGTACTTCCTTCTTGATGTTGGTGTTTTTTATAACCAGGAGTGTGTGGGGGGATTTATGTAAAATTTAATGAATGGTAAAAAACTGTTGAAGTCCTTCATTGCATGTAGGACACCTATTAGCATCTGGAAAATTTAATGAATGTTCCAACTGTTACCCATTAGAGTGTAACCCTTAAGAAAGTAGAGCAAGTCCTACGTCTATTTAGTGACGACCCTTTTGAGTAGGGCTGATAAGCCTTTGTTACCATTGGAACAGAACTCCAAAAACATAGTGGGGACTCTGGTACATCACCAAGGTAGTAGTGAAAATATTTCTTGGGCAAGTTTAGCTGCTTTATGACAAGAAGGAATTTACCCATTAGTTGGGCAAAGTTAGCATATAAACAAATCTAGAAATTGTAGGATTATCCATCAGGATTAAAATCAAGAGGATACTGGTCAGGTGATGATCGCCTTAGAGCGTTCGCAAAATTAAGATTGTGAAGAGAATCTATAGATTTGAGTGTATCCAACAAAGGAAAGGTCAGGTACCCTCCAACGAGCTAGTATCTATATTTTGTTATGTGTTGAGGGATCTACAAATCGGGCGAAGTAGGTAAAATGTGAATGTATAAAAGGTGATTACCTTTTGAACCATGTGAGGGCAAATATGGGGAAGAGTTTCCCTGAGTCCACCACTCAGGTTGAGTGTGAAAGGAAATTTTAAAGACAGAAATTGTTTTAGGGTAAGAGAGTTGTCACTCTTGACTTTATTTAAGTATAAAAATTAGGAATAACTGGGGGTTCAATTGAATGAAACCGTAAGTTGGCGGCCTCTACTAAAAAATCAATAAAAGTTAGCGATTGACTGGACATGGTTAAGATCCAATTCTGGTTCTTTTGGATTAAAACCAACTAGATCCTTACTGCAAGACAATGATTATCAATTGATGGTTTCTATAGGGTTGATAACCAAGTGCAAAGGGCTATAAATAGTTGGGAAATGACTTTCGAGTGAAAATTTCTTCTTATCTCTGATTCATTTTCTTCTTTTCTTCATCCTTTCTTGGGTTGCTCCAAAGAAGAGATAGTTACGGGAAGCTCTGCATGGAGCGGTGATCCTGATATTTGAGCTAGAAAGTAGATAATCCAATAAGTTGAGGTTTTAAGTCCTTCGGTATATACAAGATTAAGGAAATGAAGTTAAGGGATTTTAGAAACCTTTTTAGCGGTTCTGCATGTTTCTAGAAAGTCACTTTTTAAGCTGGAATGCTAGTTTTAACTTATAAATTTGGTTATAATGCTTAGCGACCAGGAGAATGGAAGCTCTAGCATTCAGAAAAGCTAAGTTGATGAGGCAAAGAGGCATCAAGTGAGTTTCTATACTCTATTTTTGAGATGTTGTATGGTTGGCATGAATCTGTGTTGAGTCCTAAATGAATTTTATGATGATGTATGATCTCCATTGTTTGAGAATACTATGTATGTAGAAGGTTGAGTAAGTAATTTAATATCTGCAAGTGTGTCACTATGCATAGAATAGTTGTGGTAATACACATCTATGTTTGGCATGCTTCATGTTATTACGTTTATTTTGTCATATGCATGTGCTTGCGTGCTTATAAATTCTGGAGTACGGAGGGAAAAGTATTGATGAGTTAGATGAAGTTAGGATTGGGTGGATGGTCTGGGAAATATAGCTTCTGTTTATCACCATTTGGGATTTGCTGGGTGCAAACCATGATGTGTGAAGATTCAGGCCTTACGGAGAATACACTGTGGAGTTCGAGCGTCGAGGTTAGAAATGGTGAATTAAAGGAATGGGTGGATGGATAGGGAAATGGAGTTTTTGTTAAATTCTGTAATCTAGTGTTGCTGAATGCAAATCTTGATGTGCGATGCTTCGGTCCTTGCAAAATGGACACTACAATATTTGAGCATCAAGGTTATATATGAAACGAAATTGTATTAGCTAGTCCTTTGTGGTGACACCATAACGACGGTAGTTAGATTCCATAGAGCGACACCATGATGACAGTCAGCGTGCTCTATAGGGAAACACCATGACAGCCATAAAGTCCTTCGTGGTGACTGCGTGGAAACAATCATAAGGTTATTCAAGGTGACACCTCAAAGAGTTTTAAGGTGTAAGATCACAACTCGACTATGACAACCAACAAAGTTAGCCAGGACTTTAAACATGGGGTTTGTGTAAGACCATAGCTCGATTATGGTAGCATATGAAGTCCATCGGGACAATAAGCATGGGATAGTCTTCCAGGACATTAAACATGGAGTTATATTGTGTAAGACCATATCTTGATTACGGCAACATATGGAGTCTGTTGGGACAATAAACACGGGGTAGCCTGCAAGGACATTAAACATAGGTTATATTGTGTAAGACCATAGCTCGGCTATGGCAGCATATGAATTTTTTCGGGACAATAAAGACGGGGAAGTTTTCCAGGATGTTAAACATGGGTTTACGTTGTAAAAGACCACAACTCAGCCATTGCATAGTATGGTAGTCCGTCGGATCAAAAAATATAGGTTAGTCCGCTAGGACAGCAAATAGGGGGTTGATCGCCATGATAGAAATCGTGGAAAATCACGCAAACCAGGAAAAAGGGTTGGAAGAAAAATGTTAGTGTTGCCAAGTGATATCTAGTAGTAGGTTTGAGGAGTTCACGAAGAATGCCAAAAGTAACTGAAATGAGAAAAGGTCTGCCGAGATAGTAATCATAGAAGTGGATAAGGTACAAGGGTGGTAACCTAGCAATATCTAGATGTGGGAATGACATGCCAATAAGGCCTAGGATATAAACAAAGAAAAGAAGATTTATTTAGGGATTGTAGATACGAATCCGCCATTAAAAACCACCAAAGAGGTACTAATAAGGGATATGAGAATGATAGATATGTCTATCAAGACTATTCCTCTTTAAAAGGAATCTATTACGAGTGTAACCACCATAATGTTAGTTTCGAAAGGAACCGTCATAAAAGGGAAATGCTAAATTCAAATGGTTGTTGAAATAGCAGTCTACTGGATGCTATAGACCAAAACGATTCTCCAAAGATGGACATTTCTCTCCTTGAAAAGCAAGGTATCATAATTAGGGTAGATTACAAGGGAGTGATCCAAACAACATTTTAGTCGAGTGTAAGGAAGTGAAAGGAAGGTGAAGCAAGACTGAGTTTGCCAGTGAAGTGTGGGTCTTTAAGGGTAGCCACATTGAAGACATGGCGATAAATACACCATAACTATTATGGATAAGAGAATCGAAAAAATAACACTATGTAATGGGAGCTCTATTGAGGATAAAGCGTACGGTAAAACCTACAATTAGGTATGAAGATAGGGGTAACATCTCGACAATTCTAGAGATTTAGAAATATTGATACAGGTTACATGGAAATGATGGTTCATTTCCAAAAGCATGTAGGTAAAGTAAGAATCCGCCAAGATGAAAAACACCTAGAAACTATAAAAAATCTATCGACATGTCAAAAGTTTGTCCAGGAACTTATAGTATTATCGGTCGAACCGCAAATAAATAAAGGAAAAAGTTTTAAGGGAGCCTTCCATTCCAAATAAGGCATGATCACCTAAGTAAAATAGGGTGTAGCATATTTGTTTCCTTTCTATTTAAAACCTCGGTACGAGGGGCTTAGTTATAGGTATATGAACTACGCAAGAAACTCACTAAGTTCCTTTGAACTTACAAAAGTTTTGGCCCATGTTGTAGGACTATTTGGGTGAACAAGGAGCACGAAGAAGGACTAAGCCAAACCCCATTGAACTAGGGAATATCGTCAGTTAGGTGTCATGCACATAGAATGGGGTACCTTTAGAGGCTTTGCCTCCAGATCGATTATATTGTATTTAAATAGTTTCCTTAGAATTTGAAAATTTGAGTTAGTAAACTTTTATTTTTAATTTGATGTTCCTATTGTAGGAAATATTTATATTAAGTGGTAAAGTTTGTATTTTAAATTTCTGATTTAAAATTTTGGTGTTTAACCCATACTGGTCCATTTGAAGCACTCCATACCAAGATTCAACGAACGACTCAGGTTAGGGTGTTACAATGGAACTCTTGGTCATTGAAGGTTGTTTAGTGGAAGACTCAATAGACTAATGGGTCATTGATTCTGGAATCACTAATCATGTTTGTGTTTCTATACAAAGGTTCAAGGAAATGAAAGATATTAGGTATAAGAATCTCTCATTATGAACCGGAGATGGGAGCAATGTGGAGACAGAAGCAGTGGGAGAAGTATATATTTATTATGATACTTTTATGAAGACTATTTTGAAAGAAACTTTCTATGTATCAAACTTAATCTCTATTGCATGTTTATTTAAAGGCGATTTTACCATGACTTTCAGTAGTACTATTGGGATTTATAGAAATCGATCTCTTATCTCTAATGAATAGATGCAAAATAATATTTATTTCATCAAACAAAAGATATACTCACTGCTATAAATAGAACTTATGAAAAAGAAACCCAAAACTTTTCACTCGCATGAGGCGTACTTATGGCATTTAAGACTTGGTTGTATTAACCAAGACAACATCAATAAACTTGTGAAAGGTGGCACTTTAAGTTCGCTTAAGGAAGTACATCTCCCACACTATGAATCTTGCTTGGAAAGTGACCTACCACAAATTGTAGTCGCAGTTTAGGTATATTTCGGCACTTAACGAGATTGTTTTTAAGTTGTTTCGTGTAATTATTATATTTTCAGTTTTATTATCTTAGAGTTAAATTATCGCAAACGAAGCATTTTTACGCATGATTTTAGTTAGTTGACCTATTGGGCCAATATCAGCCTTAAGGTAGTTTTAACGAGTTAATTGAGTGTGCAAGACACTTATTTTTAGGCCCCAAAGCATCGGGAACGACAACTGTTACATTCCAAAATTCTAGTTGTTGTTGTTATTTCATAAATAAGCAATTGAAGTGGTCTAATGGTTAAGCACCTTAATTAACTACTAAGTGAACCAAGTTCAAGTCTCCATGTTCTCTTTGTTTTTTTTTTTAATTTATGTAAATGATGGTCAACTTAGCCATGCAAACCATGCATAGATGTAACTCTCTTTTCAATTTTGTAATATCTTTTATTTTTTCAAAGCTATTCATATCAAGTCTTGAAACTCCCATGTTTATTCCATCATCAATTCATTCTAACTCCCTTGTCTCCTCATGAATGAGATGTTGGGAGTTTGAATTTTGATTTTGAATTGGGTAGCCAATGTTGCCATCCCATAGTAAGCATTTTGGTTAAAAATATTTTTTTATTTTCCATTAAATTCTTTTTTTTCTCCTCTATATCCACCACTGCAAGCCATGCTCCTTTGGAAGTTCTCCATCATATTTGTTTCATTTTACTATTTTTGTTTGTTGTTCAACTCTTCTCCTCCACCATTCCACCACCTTTGGTCGCCCATAACCACCATACCACCACCACGAGAACCACCTTGTGCCACCACTCTTCATCTTTCATTTTCTATAACCACCTTGTTCATTTTTCTTTCTCTTCTCCTCTCTTGATTTAATTACTTGGTTATTCTTCTTCTTCTATTCAATATCATTTCAAATCTTCTCCATAGACAACCACCGTGCACCATTTTTTACCACCATCATAAAACAATGTGTTTTTCTATTACTTCTCTTTTCTCTTTTTCTTTCACCTTATTATTTCATGTTAATCTCTACTTCTTTTGATTTATTCATTCTTTTCTTCTGATGTTTATATCCTCACACTAATCTAGATCATCAACATTTGTAGCAAATCTTCTCTAACTATTGGAAATAAAATAGTAAGTGTTGATGTAAGTTTGTTTCAACTTTATAAAGATTTGATTGATGGAGAAAGGTTGAATAATCTTTTAATCAAGTATTTTTTTTGGATTAAAGGTTTAGAGAATCATAGTCCTTTTGGTGTTCTAAGAGAGTGTTTTGGTTAAAGGAAATTAAGGGTAAGTGTTTGTTACAAGTATGAAGAGCAAGTTGGTTTGTAGTCAATTTCACCTTTGGGTTATAAGTTATTTCTAATTTTCAATATCATTTCGTTAGGTACTAAACAAGTTCTTATTGAGTGGATCTGAAGAATTCAAAATCAATTTAGGATTTATGATTTGGACAATTAAAGGTGTGCATTTATACAAGTTAAATACCTAAGGAATTGACTATAAATTATCGATCTATTATTCAAATGAAAACATAAATGATTTTGTTATTTCAAGTGAGTGACTTTGTGATTAAAAGGTAAGTTATTCTTACTTGAGTTTTTATGATAATATGTGATAAATATTTGTATGTATTTAAAAATACTTTCTAATCTCATATTGTGCAAATATCATGGCTATTTGATTATCATGATAACATGGACTACCATGGATATTGAAACTTATATGTACATGAAAGCATGATTATCATGTCTACTGATTTGCTATGTGATTTGTTTGCCATGATGCATTACATGGGGTTAGGACATGTGTAAGGAGAAAGATGTGGCAGTAATAATTTGTAAATTTGATGGTTTATCCACAACCTACATTTTTTGGCAGCTTGTCTACGAATTTGGTAGCTTCATCCATATATATATTGGTGTTTTTTGAATGGATGAGTTCTGGAGAACTCCTTTTGGTGTGTAGCGATGATGGGTAGGATGTTTGAGAAGAAATTGCATAATGGTTTTATCAAAATTGCATTGCCATAATCATGTGCATAAAAGCTATAATTTTGTATATTGTGTATATGTTTATTGATATTTAATTTGTTATAAAATTCACACTGAGCTTTTTAGCTCACTCTTTAGTTTTCATAAACTTTTAAGATGATTCACGAGAGTTGGACTTGGATTCAGCATATAGAGGGTTCTCTCAGATGAAATATTTTATAAAATGGTTAATAAACTTTTTGGGTTGTTATTTTGACATTGGACATTGGACTATTTATGGGTTGTTTTTACTAATAATTTATAAACTGTCATTCATACATGATAGATGAACTTATAAATATTTTAAATTGTTGTTATCAAATATTTTAAGGATTTTAGCTATTTTTTAATAAACTTATAAATTTAAGTTTTTTCTTTAAGTATTTTCAAAGTCAGCTGCGAAATATTTTACCAAAATCATTTTTAAGAAGTAATCAAAAATGATGTTGTAATTTCTTTGTTCTAATGATATTAGATGATAGCTCGATAGAATAATGAACTTTTCAATATTTATGTTTTAATAAATGTTTTTAAAAAACTAAATTATTTAGTATTTAAATTTTAAGTTTTCACAAAAATGACTTTAACAGAGATGTTTTTAACAGGTAAAAGTTTTTCAACAGATTTAATATGGCTTCTGAAATTTGGCCATAATGTCTAGGCCGAGTTTTGGGGGTTATAATAGCCGAGTCACAACACAGTAGAACCAACTCTAGAATTCACATTCAAAGTTGAGTATCACAACACACACTAGCCTGTGTCGCGACACAAGTCTAACGGAGGGCAAAAATTCATTAAGGGTGTTTTCGTCTGCACAACCAATATTTAGATTAATTAAAGATTGCAATTGACCTAATTGAATAGCTAACTTTTCCTATAAGTAGTAAGCTTATGCTAAGCTATAGGGATCACTATTTTGGAGGCCACAAATTAGGATTTAGGAGTAGATTTAGTTTTAGTTAGATTTTAAATTTGGTTTCTTTTCCTTTTCAAAACATTTTATTTTCGTGTTGTTGTACTTGGATTCGATTTGATCCAAGACTTTGTTTTTAAGTATTTTTTATATTTTTCTTTCACTTCTTGATTGTCAACGATGATATCTCGCTAGTTGTTAAAGGATTTTGCATATCTGAGCACATCCAGTTTATCAAACTAATCAATTTCTATCCTTCTATCGTTTAATTTAATTTGTATGTTTTTCATGATTAATTTAGTTATGATGAATATGGTAATTGAATCGATAAGTGGATAAGTCTTTTAGGGTAATTAACAAGCGGATGTGGGAGTGATTAATGGAAAATGAGAGTTTTTCGTACGAATTAGTTGGTATAAATTATGTATGGTTGAACCCTAGAATTGCAATCGTAGGAAGTAATCTAGGATAAACAAGGTCAAAAGATAAGTTTACTGAGCAAATCGTAATTTATGTCAATCAAGAAAGTGAGGTTAGAAGATAAGTGAGTACTAGTCGATTAGTTAATTAGTAGAGACAAAAAGGTTATACTGGTTAGTTAATAACTAATTCATTAAACAAACTCGAGTTTTGATGATAATTACAACCACAGAAGCGAGTTAATCTTTTGCCTGTTAATTGAAATTTTCTTTATTGATTTATTTCTTCCTAGTTATTTTATTTTATTTCATAACATTAATTTTATTATTCTTGTTTATCGTAATATGTTATTTTTATTACTGTTTAGACCTATTATTGTAGAAATAATTGTAATTTTAATCCATCTTCCATTGGGTACGATCCTCGGAATACTTACCGATGTTCCGTCTAACACTTGTATATTAAAATTTGACATATTCACTTGCAGATACCACACTTTAATTATATATTTTATTTGCACAATTTTTACTCTAAACGTTTGCACGTTTGGAGACTGTCAAAAGGTAAAATTATTATGTGGTATTATAATGCAAAAGGTACAAAGGTCATTCAATCATTAGAACTTGTGCGCATTGACGTATGTTGTCTTATGAACATTAATGCGCAAGGTGGTTACACACAAACACAATACCTGTAGGTCAAAAGCACCCAAAAAAGGCACAAAATCTGCAAGATTGAAAGCTCCTGCCAGGTTAGTAAGCTCTTCAATAAGCTCCTTGAGGTTCAATTCCTCATACTTCTTAAGAGGCCCCAAAATCATTTCAGAGTCATCTTTTCAATGAGATCCCCCACTTTCTTACTAATGTTAACCACTTCCTTAGCTACTGCAGCTTCTTTCAAAGATTCAATGAAATGCGTTAGCACCTCATTCCTTGATGGTGCAAATGATTCAATTTTCGATGCATTAAAAAGTTGTTGATTACAAAACTTCCTCACATTGCGCCAATATGGTCCAGGTTCTGTGAAAGCTATTCGCTTTTTGCCATTGTAAATTGATTGTAGCACTTGAAGTTTTGGTCTACTTCATGTGTCTTAAGAAACATCTCGGCAATTGGAGGGGATGAAACAACAACAGTTGGCACAAAGCCTAGCCTTATGGACATTATAGGACCATTTTTTTTGGCCAAATGGTAAGGGGATCGGTGTGGAAGCATGCCTAACATGCGGAGGTTCCCAATGATTGGCAAGGGTCGAGGACTAGGAAGCGCTTTCCCTTTTCCTTTGCCTTGTTTTGAGATGTAAAATAGAAAGTAAAAGGAGCAAAAAAATTGCAAGGACTGTAGGAAGAGTTTCTACTAATTGATATGCCTTTATTGGATATCCCTATTTGTTTATACATTTAAATATAGGGAATAACTTACATTAGGATGATCCTAAAAGTTTTTAGGCACCGATAGAATTTTGTCACAACATCAAATTTTACAGAAATTATATTATTATACACTAAAATATCGAGAAATTATATTATGTATCCTTCCCACCACATTATATATGGTCCCTTTCAACAATTTTTTTCATGTCATTGACACATAATTTTGACAATTTTTTACTTTGAAGCCTGAATCTAGAATCTTGAACCCCAAATTTGAACCTATAACCCCAAATCCTTAAACACTAAACCCAAACCCTAAACCCTTCAACTTTAAACTCAAACTCTAAACATTGAATCTTTAAACCCTCAACCTGAACCTTGAATCCCAAACCCCAAAACCAAAACCAAACCTCAAACCTTAAATTTTGAATCCAAACCCTGAAGCTTAGGATTCAAGGTTCGAGGTTCACGATTCAAGGTAAAATAATTACCAAAATTATGTGCCAATGACATGAAAAATATTACACAAAAATTACTATTTTTTTAAAAATTGACTGCACAGAAATAAAAGATATTAACTTATGAAAAAAAATGATTAAAATTTATAAAAAAATGTTTGTTTATAATTTAAAAAATTAATTATTTTAGATAATTTAATTAAATTTAAATTAAGTTGGAGAAGGTATTAGATATACATGAGTGTATAATAATACTTTATTATCTTTAAAATTTAATGATGTGGCACTATTTTATTGGTGCTTAAACACTATGCTTTTTAGGATCATCATAATATAATTTATTCCTTTATATTTCAACTATAACATTTTTTTATTATTTTTATAGATATTTTCTATATGTTTAAATATAAATGGAGAAAAAAGGGCACAACTCGCCCACCATCAATTTGATTTGAATCTTTACTGCTGACTATCATAAATTATTTTATAAAAAATTTATCACTTAAGTCATACCCCTAACCAATTAAAATAATTTGACTATTTATTTTTAGGTTATACTTTTCTCTCAACACACCCAATATTTTTTTAACATATCAATGTTTTAGACTGTTGGTAATGAAATTGAAAAAAAGGGTATGATAAGAGACAATAAAAAAATTCCATGACATGACCCTTAATAATGACCCATTTATATTTATAAAAATACTATTCTTGGGTACCCTAAAATAATCTTGGATGTTAAGTGTCTCACCGTAAAAAAAATTATACATTAATTTAATTTTAATGTGTAATTTGATACATAATTTTTTTGTGTAAATATAAATATAAAACTAATACTATATTACATATATTTAATTTTTGTTCAATTGTACGCATTTAAATAAATAGATACATATATTTTTTTCATATTAAATTAATACGATTGCTTATTTGTATAAATTGCAACGTAAAGTAATACTAATTCAACGATATAATTAGTTATTTTTTAAAATTAAATCAAAACTTTATACATAAAGTTATACAAAATCAAAGATAATATATGACATTACGTATTAAATTAAAAATTAAAATTCACATATAATTTTGATAATATTATGGATAATTAATTAAGGTAAATAATATGCGTCTAATGTCTATCGCCACCCCATTTTATTATAGATTTATATATCAATTATAATAAATAACTATATAGATTTTTTTTCCTGTATATTTTATATATAAATGGACAGGAAAAAAGAAGGCACAAGAAGTCAACAACTCTTTGGCGATCGTATTTAACACAAACCTAGGACGTTGGCTGTTTCACCATAAATTTGTCATATTTAGACAGCAGATTATATATATATATAACGTCCGTAGAAAAAAATTAAAAAATGAAGTTGATCGCTATTAACTATAAAGTTTTGCTTTGAAAATGTAGAAAAGCTCCAAATATAACATGTTAAATATTATAAATAATGATTAAAAAGATATATCGAATTGTAGAATCATAATATTGAAAAAATTGTTACTTAATGAAAAAATGAAGTCACATAAAATAAAATATTTTAAAAATAATTAATTATTGAGATAACTAGTTTTGTATCTAGTACAATGCACATGAATTATTTTTTTTTCTATTTTTTTTTATAGAAAGCGATGAACGAAGCATATTACAACAGTCTTATCCTTTCAACTACCCTGCCCTCTCTATCATACTCTAAGATCTGTTCCAAAGCTATCGGTGGAGCCTCAATTGCTTGACAACCTAACACCAGATTCGTTGATAGATGAGCTAAACAATCATTCAATCGATTTCCCTATTTAAAGATGTGCTCATTTTTTACCAGCCATGCTCGGTTCAACAATCTAGCCACTACTCTACCAATTTCGCTAGCGATACCATGTTCATTGTTATCCCTCAGGGCCTTGACAACAGATAAACTATCATATTCCAAAATAATTCTGTGGTATCCTAACAACTAGGCCATCTGCAAACCATCATGAATCCCCCAGCATTCTACTTCCTCCACTGTGGTGCATCCAATACTCTGGGTTAATCCAGCCAACGAGTTGCCACGATGATCATGCAACAAATCACTTGCACTAGTGTAGCTAGTACACCTACTCACAGCTCCATCTTTATATAGTGTCACCCAACCCATTGAAGGCGGAAACCCTTTAATCATTCTTCCTTCAGTGCGGTGGTCTGAGTACCATTTGCATCAATCATACCTTATGTACAGCTCCATACTTCGAATCAACGTCAACTAGCTCTCCAAATGTCCTCCACCTCATCGAGAATCGAGTCAAATATTAGCTTATTCTTGTGATTCCAAAAGCACTAGTAGATCATTCCAAAGTGAACATCCTAGTCCCCGCCTTCAACAACAAAATATAATGGGTTATAAAGATTTACCAGTACTTATTCTTCTAATTCAGACTAAAAAAACTCCAATAATTCTTCTTTGAAATTATCACCTAGGTCTAAACACACACGACCTCTATGTCGGATCTAATGCCCTAAGTGTAATATAATTGTCTTTGTAAACTTTCACTTTTTGAACCAATTGGTTTAACAAAATTTTCATTGATTATGTTACTATTTCTTGTATATAGTCCTCAACAAATTTTGCACACAAAGCAAAATGGAAGGGAATATTAGCTCACTGGGTATTACATGTTCAAATTGCAATACGAAAAGATAACTTGTATTAGTAGATAACCTAAACATGTACTTAGTCTAACCAAAAATGAGCAAACTGATTGAAAGACTAATATGTCATTTATCAAGTCCAATCGGGTAGATGCTTTGTCTTGAGCATCAAAAAGGATGATTGCCAAAAGATAGAGACATAATGTGATTGACTAGACTAACATTGCATTGGACTTGACCCAAGTAGAATATATCCTAGATTTATTTATAGATTTATTCACTTTTGTCGTCCATAGTGCATCATACCTTAATCTTGAGTGAATGATGTACTATGAATGTGTGACTTGTATACTTTGATTTAAATAAAAGCCTAAGTTCAAATAGATAAGGAACCAGATGCCTAAGTACATGACTTTTGTAGTATGTAGCATCATTAAAAGTAGTGGACTTCATAACCCAACTAAAGGGTAAATAATATTCTGTCATAAGCATTACATGATAGATGAAAAGTAAATATGGCCATGGTTCATTTGTTTTTGTGATAAATGACTTGATTACTATTTGATAGTAATTGACTTTTCATGATGGAAAATGTAATGATTACCATGAGATAAAATAGAATCATATTGGGAGAATGAATTTATCCCAAAGAGATTAAGGATATCCTTTGAGGGTAACACACTTATGACAAAGTCATTGGACGATCACTTATTAAGTAGCATTCGTAATGGTATGTAACTAGGGAGAGCTCAATCATGATACTAAAGTGGAACGATTTTATGACTAAATAAGTTTATAATTAATAGGCAACAAACTAGAACTTAATTACAAATTATTGGAGCCCTAATTATATATGTTCAGTTGGTCCCTCTGCTTCCTCGTTAAAACCAGAAATGAATTGCATGTAGAACCAAATGGATAAAAATGAATTGAAATGATGCAATAAGAAAAATGGACCGCATTTACAAATGAATGTATTTTCTTGCTAAGTACAAAAAAGACAGGAGAATCAATTTAAAGTTTTTTGAATTATTATTTAATAATTATAATTAAATAATTGAAGTTCAAAAATATAGTTAAATTAATTAGTCATTATGCATCCGTTAAATGAGAAAATTAAATATATTTCCTCATAGATTCTTTTATGATAAAGTTGTTATGACTTTAATAGAATTAGAATTAAGACAAAAAATAATTTAATTAAGAAATTAATTAAATAAATTGAATAAATAATATTTATTTTGGGGAATAGAAAACAAATATTGAGTTATATTAAATTATAAAGTATTGGAGTAAAAGTCCATGAAGCATATATAATTGGACCCAATAAATGAGAGGCTCAATTCCTTTCATAAAAGAATAGAGGGGCAACAACTCTAGTACTATTTACTAGGGTGTGTCACCCACCCCTCTTTTAGTGAGACTAGGAGAGTGTTTTAAATTTAAAAAATATTATTTTACAAGGGCTTGTTAAACTAGGATTCTTGTATCTCTCCCTATAAATAGATAACACTGGTTGACCTAAAATAACAAGTTTCATTAGTTTCCATACACCGTTATTTGCCCAGAAAGTAGTGGTAATTTATTAACTTAGAATAAATTCTATTTTCTAGGAAGTATGATATTTGCCATTTTTTTAGAGAAAGCACTTTCCTCATGAAAATAATTACGTGGTTTCTTTTTTTGTGTTCGGTTTTGTTGCTCGAGCCCACACATGGTACAATTCAGGGCACATATCTACCACGATTCATTGTGGAAAATTAGAGTCCTTTTGGCACTAACGAGCTTTTATTCTAGTAGTTTTATGCCTATTTATTACATTTTCATTTTTATTAGCTTAGATTCATTTTGTTACAAAATAAGCGTTTTTACACACTTTTCAATATCTTGACAACCCGTTAGGCCAATTCGGGCCTTAGGAATGACTAATAGGCCATTTGATTGTGTAGGATGTCCTTTTAGGTCAAGGAGCATAAGGGATGACAGTCGTGTCGTGATACAGGGAGGTCTGTATCGCAACACAAAACAATGAAGCTGCCAAGGCTGAAAACCATCCCATGTAGTGATGAGGGATTTTCCTACGTCACGACGACACAAAAAAATTGGGAAGAAAATATTCATAGTGACGTTGTGACAAGGAGTTTCCCGACATCATGACAAATAATTGGAAATATTCAACAGTATTTAGACGGCCATTTAGGGTTATTTTCCCTAATCAAACCTTAATCACTTCAAGGGCATTTTAAACAACTAGCACCCTAATGTATGCCTATATAAACAACTTTATAACCACATTAGAGGGAATTAGATTGGTTAGACCTATACTTAAACAAACACTTTTATTTACTTCATTTTTATTTAGTTTTTTTTTTATGTTCGCTTAGTTGGAATCTTTTCTATTCCAATGTGAAGACGTTTGTGAGTAGAGATTGTTCCGAAACCACACGTCAATTATTTATCAATGAGAATTCTCTTTTCCTTTACTCTTTTATTCCATTATTTATCTTTTGTTAGCCTGATCAACTAATGTTTGCATGAATATTGGGATAAAATATTGTGTGTATTTTATATCTTGTATGTTTCTGTAATGGATTTGATTTATTAATTAAGTAATTATTTACCTAAAATTGGGTTTTTATACAATAGTACTTAGTATAGTAGGGAGTGACGCCCCTAGTAGATTATCCAGACAGGTGAGACCGAAAGGATGACTTGGGTGGTAATCCTTAGTGAAGAAACCGAAAGGGTATTATTAGCTAAGGATAGTAAATAACTCAATTGGTGGTAATTAGTAATTTAATTGATAACTGGGGATTTAATAAAGATTATGCGGGGAACTCACATCGTTGACACTAGGAATAGGATATTCCATTAGGTAATTTTTAAGTTAATTAATATAATCAGTTTAATTAATTTTTTTAATTATGCATCAACACTATTGATTTGTGATTCAATTAGATTAATAATAATTTTTTGTAAGTAATTTTATAATAAAAATTTCCAATCGGTAATCCTTTAGGTACGACCCTTAGAATACTTGTAACATCACAAATTTTTGGTTTAAAGGATGTAAATTTTTTTCAAGGATAAGTAGTTGGCTTAGTGGTTAAAAGAAAATAAGGAGCCAGTGTGATTAGATCAAGTACTCGAGTTTGATTCCGTTCCATTGTAAAATAGTTTAATTTTGCTAATTGTTCCCTTTCCCCCTATTTTTGTGCCACCCAAGCTTAGTAACTTAGGTATAAATACCACTTTTTCAGTTACTTTTCATCCTTTAGTCCTTTTTTTTTCAACCCTAGCCGCTCCTCTCTCATTTTTCTCTCAAGTTTTCTTCATTTCTCTAAGATTTCACCATCATTGTGCTTCCCACATTTTCTAAGCCTTTACCCTTATTTTTCAAGCCACTTTGCTTGTTATTTTACCCCTTAGTTCAACCATTTTTCCTGCCCTAAATCCATCACTAAGCCGCCCATATTAGCTCCTTAATTGTTCATCGTCTCCCCCTTTCCCTTGTTTGAGTTAATATCGCTAAGTCCTATTTTTCTTTCTCTATTGTTGTGCTTTGTGTGCCAATTTTTGGCCACTATTTTTACAGCCAATAAATCATCATTCGAGCCCTTAAATTTTTTCTTTTTTGCTCTCCAAATATCACTCTTTGTGCTGCCCCAGATCTGCATTGTCTGTAGTCTCAAGTGGTGTTGCCTCCTCCTTAAAGCACCATTATTTTGGGGCTGTCATTTCTCTTCAATTGTCACCCCTAGTATTTTAATTTTTTGGATTATTCCCTCTATTTGGATCTAATTTAGATGTTCCTAATTTAGTAATAAACCAAGACGATCATCCGACAACTCTGATCTAGATAATGGGTAATGCAAAGTGTAGATTTGTGCGAGATCTTTCACTGTTTTGCTTTGTTAATAATTTTTGCTTTGTTCAATTGCTTTTGAGTCTGAATAGGGGTTTATGGTTATTGATTTTTTTGGTATTAATTATGTTTAGGTGCTGATTTAAGCGTCTTGAATCAATAGTGACTACAAATATTTTATTCGCACTCGTGTTTTGTATAAATACAATGTAAGTTCGCTTGATAATTCGAATTTGAAAATTTGTGTTTGTAACGCTGCTTAGGCCAAACCCCTTTGGGTGTTTTAAGGTTGGTCATTAATCGTATATTATCTTATTAAGTGCTGATTTTGGATATAGGCTCATCTAAGGCTTAGGAGCAAAAATGCGGATTTTACAATTTAGTGCTTGATTTTCAAAATTAAGGTGTGGGTTCTAACTTACTAAAATAAACATTAAATAAGTATTGTTAGTATTTAATGTGATAACTCAGCTTGTTGGATGAGCTTGATTAAATTACAAAGTAATTTAAAGGTGGTTGAACTACGTACGTTTCGAGCCCTATCAAATAGTATGAATGCAAAATTGATTGTTTCGAAATGATATGATATAACATGATTTGTTGATTTCTAAATGTTGTTGGTTGTTTGTATAACATGTGTTATTATGGAATGAAAGTTTGAAAGTTTTAATTTTATTCTTTAGTGAGATGCCATTGAATGAATTAATTGAAAGTTGCTATACGTATACTGAATAATTGCTTTTGTAGCATGTTAAATTTCTTTTTAATGATTATCAAACTGAGGCATGTTAGAATGTCAATGAATTGTTTGTGAAATCAAATGCTTGATAAGTGTTTCCACTAAATGGAAATAAAATATATATTGAAGGCGTGTAAAGCATGGCATTGAAATGTTATTATAATGGACACATGTACTTGTTGTATCTTGCAAGACATAATGCATGTGCATGGGGTGGGATATTGTGGATAACAAAGGAGTTCTGTGAAGTAACACTGACAGATTAAGTCCGTGTTAATGTTGTCAATGCACTACATTGGGAGTAATGAGGAGAATGACGATTATATCGCATAATGATTGGCAGTATAAATCTATTGTTTATAATGGTGGTTTAACCAGAACGAGCACAACTCGAAATGTTTGGAGTTTGGTAGACGGGTTCTGGGAAACCCATGGAGTGTAGCGAATGGTTAGATAGGAATCATCTTTGAATTGTATTATGTCCATGGCATATTCGAATGATAACATTTTATGCTACGTATTGTGCATTAATTTGTTGATTACTATTTCTATGAATAATTGAGTGTTCTTACTGTTTTAGACTCACACTGAGCTAGTTAGCTCAACCCTTAGTTTCAAACATCTTATGTAATGCTTGAGACTAGGACCAGACCCGACATATGGACATACAACGGACTTCAGGCCAAACATTTATTTTGCTTAAAATTTTATTAAGGTTTATTTGGTTTTATGGACTGTAAAATTATTTTGTTTGTGGTTTGGGTTTTTCTTCATTTTGGGGTTGTATGCAAGCATACTCATTTCATTGATTGGAATTAAAGAGGCATTTTGAAATATGACAATGCATAATACTTGAATTAACTAAAATCTGTTATAAACTAAGTTTTCCGTTGCAACAAAAGTTGTTAGAATTTTTTTGGATGAAATGATACGTAACCTGTTTTCCAAAAACCTTGCTATCTTTAAGAAAATGACTTAAGGACGGTTGACTTATAAAATGAATAGTTTCCAAATTAATACAATAGCAAACTATGGTTTTTCTTAAAAGAGAGTAACTAATGTTTTCAAAGTACGGTAAGGTCATTTAGTCACACCAGTGGCTTATATGGTCTTCACAATTCGACCATAATGTCTAGGTCGAGTTGGGGAGGTTACATTTAATGGTATAAAAGCCTAGGTTAAAAACCTTGGATTGAATTTTATTCTTTTTAAAAATGAGTCTGCATGCATGCATTCATGAAAATGGGGTATTTTGGGGAAAAACAAACTACAGTGTTTTGAATAATACTTGTACAAAAGAAGCGACGAATTTCGATGTTTCGATGTCGTGGCCATAAAGATAATACTGAAACTTTAGACAAACACTAGCGATTATTTCATAAAACTTTAAATAAAAGAACTCTATTAAAATGTGAAAGAAATTTAACACATAAGAAAACTGAAAACTCTCTACCTTTGAATTGTAGATCTCATAAGAATTCATAATAAACACTCGCGGGATGTTAACTCGTGGTATGAGAGGCTGTAGAGGGCGACTCTATTTGCTCTAGTGGAGTCATCTACGTCTTAAGAGCCTGCACAAAATAATGAACTAAATGAGACTAAGTGAACCCACTGTTGAGGGTGGGAATGTGGATAATCGAATCTATGATAATGAACATGTTGAGGATGATGTAGTAATTCTGGCTTTGATAAGGGCCTTACAGAGGGTTGCTGGAGGGCCCAAATTTGTTATGGAAGTTTTAGGTCGATTTTTGAGAGGCTCCACTTAAATGGGGCAGAGTTGTTCAGGGGTATTGTTGGAACTACGACTACAGTGGCTGAATAATTGTTGGAGACCAGTGAGAGTATATTAGATGATTTAGACTGCACCCCTAAGAAGAAATTTAAGGCTGTTGTATCCTTGTTGAGGGATGAGTCATACAAGTGGTGAAAATCAGTGGTTAAGGGTATGCAGCCAGAGAGTATAGATTGGGTATATTTTCAGGATGCTTTCTAGAGTAAGTTTGTGGGTACTCTTTATGTTAATGCATGATGGTTAGAGTTTATAGAACTAATTCAAGGTGATATGATAGTTTTTGAATATGAGGTGGAGTTTTTGAGGTTGAACCGCTATAGACCTAGTATGGTGGCATTCAAATAGGATAAGAGCTTCCGTTTTCAAGAGGGTTTGAGGTAGGACCTTAAGGTTCAGGTGGCTCCACATAAGGAGAGAGTATTTTAGGCTCTAGCCAAGAAGACCAAGATTATTAAGGAGATTAAGCGCGTGGAGCGTGAAAAGAAGGGTAAATAGAAATATCAGCCTAAGAGAGAGGTTGGCTCTATTGGCCCAAATCTGCATCCTGTTAAGTGGGCCACAAAAGCTAGGCCACTGCAGAATATAGTAGCAGTTGGTCCTAAAGATGGACAGATTCAGGTATGTCAGTACTTTGAGAGGTGCCACCCAGGTGAGTATTGCAGAAGAATAGGTGTCTGCTTGATTTGTGGCTTGATGGAGTATAGAATTAAGAATTGTACTCATCAGGTTGATTAGATGACAGCTTTGGTTCGGAATCAGGGACCGACTAGGGGACAAAATTAGAAGGGTAGTCAAGTGGTTCAAAGGGGCCATAATTAAAATTGAAACGAGAATGATATTTAGGGATAAAAAGCATTGATTTAGGGTGTGAATTGGGTCAAAGCTAGACAGCCTGCTTGTAAACCCCTAAACCCGGTCTAGACGTTATGGTCGAATCTCGAAGATCACATTGCCCATATTGATAGCGCAAAAAATCATTTAGCTATTTTCTCTTAAAAATTATCGTTGCTAAAAAAGTCCTTGTTGAGAAAACCAAATTTTGTTTGAAATTGTTTATCATGGATTTCCTTTATTATTTGATTCACCTCTTCTGTGTCGGCACATCTCAACAGGGTTTGGTCACGTCCTCTTTTGTACAAAAACTGACCGTCCAAGAAGAAACCCATAACTAACCTCCTAATTATTCATTTATCATTTTCTGAGGTGCAATCCGGGTATTGTTGGTATTGCAGATACCACCAAATGTCAACATACCATGGTTTCCCATCTGTCCCTGATTCTACTCCCGTGCAGTGGGCTGTCGATTCCTTGACCCTGGGCTATATAGGTTGCACTTCTATTTTAGATCTTACTTTGAACATAGCGGCTAGAGTAGCTAATGCATCTGCTAACTGGTTTTCTTCTCTTAGCAAATGAAAAAATTGGACATCGTCAAACTCTTTGATCAATTCATGCACATATGTTTGGTAGTGAATCAGTTTAGAATCCCTTTTTTCCCATTATCCTCTTAATTGGTAAATAACTAACACTGAGTCACCAAAAACTTTTAAAACCCTGATCTTTTTCACATTGGTGATCTAAAGTGCCAAAATGCATGCCTTGTACTCAGTTATATTGTTCGTATAGGTGAACATTAGTTTAGCTGTAGTGAGAAAATAGTAGCCACTTGGGGAGATTGGTACTGCCCCAATCCCATGCCCAATCATGTAGGATGCTCCATTGAAATACACCCTCCAAATTTCTTCTTTTTACTTCGAAATTGACATGATCTCTACATCTAGGAAATCAAAACTCATGGGCTAGTATTCCTCTTTTGTACAATCTGCCAAAAATTCTGTGACTGTGCTTCCTTTTATAGCCTTTTGAGACACATAGATGATGTCATACTCAAACAATACCACTTGCCAAAGAGCAACTCGTCCTAACAATGATGGGGTCTCGAAAATGTACTTCAAAGGGTCCAACTTTGTGATAAGGAAGGTGGTATGATACAACATGTATTGCCTTAGTCGACACCAGACCCATCCTAAAGCGCAACACATGTTTTCCATATGCGAATACTTGGCTTCATATTCTATGAAATTCTTGCTCAGATATTAAATTGCATGCTATTTCTTGTTTGAATCATCTCATTTCCCTAGAACACAACCAATAAAATTATCCAGTACTACCCAATACAAAATCAAAGGTCTTCCTAACACTGGGGGAATCAAAATTGGTGGCTTAGCCAAATACTCTTTTACTTTCTTGAATGCTTTTTGACAATCTTCAGTCCATTCACCATCACTATCCTTACGTAAGAGCTTGAAGATGGGTTCACATTTATCCATCAACTGTGAAATGAAATGAGACATGTAATTTAACCATTCCAAAAAACCTCTTACCTCTTTTTGAGTTTTAGGGGGTGTCAAATCTTGAATTGCTAGAACCTTGTTCGGATCTATTTTAATTCCCCGTTCACTCACTACAAAACCCAACAGCTTCCCCGACTTTACTCCAAAAGTACATTTTTCTTGATTCAATCTCAATTTATGTTTCCTTAATCTTTCAAATAGTTTGCGGAGGTTTTCCACATGACTTTCCTCTCTAGCAGACTTTTTTATCATATCGTCAACATGAACTTCAATCTCTTTATGCATCATGTCATGAAACAGTCTCACCATTGCTCGTTGATAGGTGGCCCCAACATTTTTCAGACCAAACGGCATGACAATATAACAAAAATTTCCCCTAGTCATGATGAATGTGGTCTTTTCCATGTCCTCTCTCGCCATTTTGATTTGATTATACCCCAAGATCCATCCATGAAGGAGAAAGCACAATATTTAGAAGTGTTATCCATTAGTGTGTCTATATGAGGTAATAAAAAATTAACCTTATGGTTGGCTCAGTTCAAATCTCTATAATCGACACACACTCTGACTTTCCCATCCTTTTTAGGCACTGGTACAATATTTGCCACCCACTCCGGCCATTTAGCTACTTCCAGAAATCTCGCATCGAATTATTTCTTAACTTCTTCTTTAATCGTCAACAGCATCTCAGGTTTCATCTTTCTCAACTTCTGGTATACGAGCTTACAGTCTGATTTCAAAGGTAGCTATTGTTCCACGATATTGTTGTCAAAACCCAGCATATCTTGGTATGACCATGCAAACACATCTGAGAACTCAATGAGTAGATCCTTCAATAATTGACTTTGCTCTAGCATGAGAGTGTTTCAATCCTAATTTCCTTTCTTACCTCATCATCACCTAGATTGATTAAATTTGTTCCCTCCAAGTGGGGTTTTATAAGCTTCTTTTCTTATTTAACTAGCCTCAAAAATTGCTCTGGTACACATTTCTCTTCTTTTGTCCCATGATCGTTATAATGAACATAATTATGAGAATTTGATTCAAAGATGTCATTTGGATATTTATTAGTTCATGCTGTATATCCCTGAAATAATTATGAGTATGCATATTGGTATATGAATGAAAAAGATTGAATGAATAGAAGTGACTAAGGACATTATCCAAAATTGATTTCATTAAAGAGAAAACATTTTACATGGATTTTTGAAGGAAATTAAATTAACTGAACAATATTAAACTTTGATATAAAAAATCTTAAAAATGATTTCATCTCGGAGGACTCAAGGATAGCAGGTAATAGTATGAGCTGGCAGTTGTCAAAGGCAGAAGGGTCGTAGCGAACCCAGTCTCTTGACATTGGCACCTTATTGCCAATCATGTTTAGATCCACTGCATCTCCATTAATCATTAACTTGACCGGGGTCCTTTCTGGGTGCTCGAATCCCACTAAGAAATAGGTCTCAGATAGTGGAGGATAAATCAAAGAGGTTCCACCACCTTCTTTCCAACCATGCGGGCCAACCTCTTTGCTCTCTGCTCTTTACACACCCTCTCGACATCCTCCCTCGTGGGCTTATATCCCAACCCTCTTGTATCCTTCTTAGTGGGAACAAAAATGGGTTCTAAGATACCTTGTAGGTCTTTTCCCAAACCTAAGTGGATTTTCCAACCCTTTCCTAATGTCTAAGAAAATAACATGTTCGTTGTTCGTGGCACATGAAGCTTAGAGGCTCGCATTCCCTTTACCACGTAAGATGCAGTGGCCAACTTAAAGGTCTAGAAAGGACTCTCTGTTGCATCATCATCCACTTCTATGAAAAGAGAATTTGGCAAGCTAGCTACCAATAGGTCCTCTTTGCCTTGCACGATGCACAAATTCTGATCGACTACAAATTTCAATCTTTGGTACAATGATGATATACCGCCCCAGCTGAATGAATCTAGGGGTATCCCAATAGCATACTGGAAGAAAGCATTATACCCCTCACCTGAAAGTGAATAAGGAAATTAACGACTCCTACCAAAAAGGGAATCTCTATTTCACCAATCATGCTTCTTTTGGTGCCATCAAAAGCTTGCACCACTAAAAGGCTTGATACCATGTACAAGGTGTCCATGGGAAGCTTGGACAATATTGACAAAGGTAGGACGTTGATCGATAACCCATTATCGATCAAGACCCTAAACATGGAATAGGCTTTACACTTTACTAAGATGTGTAGTGCCTTAGTACTTCTTCTTTCATATGGGGGAATTTCATCATCATTGAAATATATGTAATTTGGAGCCAAAATGCTCCCCACTAAGTGACTGACATTATCTACTGACACGTTGCGAACGACGCAAGCTTGTTTTAGAACTCGTACAAGAGCCTCCTTGTATGGCTCCAAGTTCAAAAGTAGTGATAGCAAATAAATTCTTGTTGGTGTTTTCTTTAACTTCTCGACCACGCTATACTCGCTGTGTTTTATCAGACACAAAAATTCATTAACTTCATCATTCTCGACTTCTCCCTTTTGGTCCTCTCCCGTTTCCTTGTTGGCTTATTTATCATCAATTTCTGGTTGATTTTCTGAAATCACTTCCTTACCACAGGGTTCATTCCCCGCTATGTTTGGCTTGTAACAATGCCTACTTCGAGTTATGCCACTGAGTCCTGAGATGTTGGAGGCATCAGATCCAACCACTTCTTAATCATATCTCCAAAGAAGTCATTGGTCATCTCCATACTTAAAGGGACGGGAACCCTGATGACTAACACATCATCCTGTACGGCGTTTGAGGTAGACATTTTTTCAATAGGGGTTTCTTTCCATATACGATGGTGATAGGTTTTGCATCTAACATCCTTATCTCATTTGTAGTACCCCAAACTCGATAGGGACAGACAGACTCGAATTCAAAGCACTACATTAGCCACCTAAGTGACTCTCTGGGTAACGACCACCCAAGACACACCCCGACCATATAACACCTTAATATTATCTAATTATTAGTTATTTTTTAATGCAGAAGCAAATTATAAGCCAATTTTAAACTTTTCCTAGATAATTTAACCTAAGGGCATTTTTGTCATTTTACCACCTATGGTAAAACTAACCCAATTTTAAATCTAAGCATTCACCAACCTTCTTTTAGTCAAATTTTGCATGGCTAAAACTTTTAGCTTAATTTGAGCTCGTTTACTACGTCTAGTTCAAGTTTTATTATTAGGGACTAAATTATAACTTACACAAATTAGAATACCAATTTAAAGAGACAAAAATTCAAACCCGAAAACCCATACGGTTGTGTCCCCCAGGCCGTGTGTTATTAAATAACCATGTTCATGTCGTGAAAACCTTTTAAACTGATCGCACACACCCGTGTGGAAATCCCACACGCCCATGTGTGATTGCCCCAGTCTCCACACGCCCGTATGGACAAGTACACGCCCGTGTGAAAACCACTACACCTATTTTTGCAAAAAAAACTCATTTTAAAACCTGATTTTGCATGTTTAGTGGCAAATTAAACCCGATTTAACTACAATTAATTAACATACACAAACATACACCTTCAGTTGAGTTTATTGACATCAATTAAGCCTCAATTATATAGAACTAGGCAATTAATTTCATGCATAACAAACACCAAATAAATCAAACAAGTGGAGTACCTTAGTCGCTAGTAAACCACTCCATGGAAGCTTCATTTAAACAATCGTTAGTATAAATTTCATGCCTTACACATCGTGTTATCAATCATCGTGTTATCAAGCAACAATACACCTTAAATCATTCAATAATTAAACTCAAATATGCCTCAAAATTATTATAAAACCATCCAAAATAAAATGTCCAATTACAACTAAAATTAAACTAATTCTTGAGAGTACACAATGCCTGATTGTAGCCTCTAAAAGGTGTAATAAAGTCTCTACGAAGCCTAAATATCTTGGAACTCTTTTGCTCGGTTCCTCAGCTCCTCAAGCCCTATGATTATCTACACAAATTGTGAGGGTGTGAGCTTTAAAAAGCTCAGTGAATGTCAATAAAAATGACTAGTAAATCAACATCCAAATCATGCTTAAATCACATCCAATCAATCACCAATTATCGGCCATAATAATAAAACATGTCAATTTAATTTCCATATGCTTTATCAATATCAAGAATCAAATTATTCATGGCTTACAAACATCGAATCATATAACAATAATCACACATAAATATAGTGGCATACACTTCTCATGGCTTAACTGGGTGATTATACATTGGATAAACGGATCTCTGAACTCCCACAAATATCAAATATAGTCCACCAAGTTAAGCGGACCGAAGCACACACACTCCCTTATTGCGCCTTAAATAACCCAATGAGTGGAGAATCATATTCAACACTCTATTATCTACTCCAAACAAATTAGTCCACCTAGAGTCATATGCTCACCATGTCACAAATAAAGGCGAGTACTCACAAATCCTATGGCATACCAACAATATCCAATGGATCCACTAGGCATGTTGCTAATATATTCAGTCAAATATAGCATAAAAATCAGTCATTATTGTGTTCAATTTAATGTGACAAAATGCTTATGTGTAACTTGTAACATAGCCATTTAACAACTAATTAAATCAAGCATTTCATTTGCCATTTTCCAATGTTCAATTACCAATTGTAACACCAATATATCATGATCAAAATTACTAGTAATCATGCTCTAATCATCAATATAATTAGCCTAATTAAATTGCACAACATCACCTAAATGCTTACTTACCATAATTTAATAAAAATTCAACTCTTGTACATATAATATCAATCTTGCAAAAATCAATCATTCAACCATAATTAATCAATTAAAATCATCAATTAAGCTACTAAGTAAACATAAATGAGGGTCAATTTACCAAATTTCCCTTAGAAACACTCACCACACAATTTATTCTACCACAAACAAGTGATCAACCAAGCAAATCCAAGCTTCAATTCCGGTTAGCTCGGTCCTCTTCAAGATTCGGAGCTTAAACGGAGATAAAGTAGACTTTACCACGTTTCTAATGCTATAATAAACATGAACTTTAATTAACTATACTAATCAAAATCCTCGCACAACGATACCTTACTAGATTTGTAGCATCAAGTCGAAAACTCGATTCCTTACAAAATCAATCTCTCCAGCCCTCCTAAACATTTTCAATCATCAATACTAAACCAAATACACTTATACTAAGTATCAATTTCATCTTTAAATTAATTTCACAAAATTCTGGAAATTTGGTTCCTAAAGATGATGAAATTCAAATTGCTTTAAATTACCTCGTTAATCATGTTTAATCTTGATAAATAATATCAAAAATATTTTAATAGATCCATTTTGATTTGGAACATCCATTGATTTGTGGATTTCCTCTCAAAATTCAAGATCCACCATTAAATAACCATGTGTTCTTGGAAGAAGATGACATTAATAAAAATCCTTTAATTGACTCTCAAATGATGTAAAAATGTTTCTAATCATCATAAAAACAAGTTTAGGATTGAATATTACCTTTGATTCGTTCTAAATTCGTTGATTGAAAATCTTGATTCAAGAAACTTGAGAAATTTTAGAATTTTTTGGCCTACTTTTGAGAATAATTTCAGGTGAATTGAGAGAGTATATTGAGAAGGAAATTGGTTGGATCTATTCTCTGATGATAGATCTTTAAAATCATGCAAAGAAAATGAATTTTAAAGCTCTCTAATCTGATGTAAAATGTGTGAAAAGTGGGCCAAATACATTAGTTTTAAAACTGAAACCACCCACGAGAAATTTCAAAATTGGGAAATTTGCGTAATGGCCACTCCCACATTTAAAATGGTCATTACATGCTGGCTTATGGCTGACTCTAATGCACGGGGAACCCAAGCTTAAATACGACATCTATAGGGATGTGTTCCCCTATAAAAAAGGTTGTCCCTTGGGTGGTAACATTTCCATAGCGTACATGGTAGCATTTGCTACACGAACATCTATGTCTATCTTAACCATGGAGCAGTCCTTAAACTTATGTGGTGACATATTGCCGCACGAAAGCCTAAGGCTACTCCTCCCAAATGGGATGGGCCTGAGCATAGGAGTGAAAGTAAGATACAACATGAATGAAAATTATAGCTGCCCCACAACGGTAGAGTCGACATACACATTAATCAATTTCATCAATAAAAGAATAAACAAACACATTGGCATACATATTAAAATAGGATAAGTAAATGAAATGAACAAATAAATCAATATTTAACAGATATTCAACAATTTAAAACAACATTAGACAATTAAATAAATTACTGCATGAATAACAAAATCTAATATGCACAAATACTAAAAAACCTAGCTCTCAAACCTAAGTAAGTCAACTCACTAACGTCCCTAGTGGAGTCGCCAAGTTATCATAACGTTGCCTACATAAGAGTATGGGGGCCTAGTAAGTAAAACTAGACATTGAAGGCCTAAATTAATGTAGAGTCGCCACTAACTAATTAGGGCTAGGTTGGTTAGCCACATATTGTCTAAAAGTCTAGAATTAATACTACAAAAAAATCCTAAAAGTCTAGACTCGATTTCATCACCAAATTTTGGCTTCGATAGTACGGTTACGTGTGGGGAAGGTTATAGCACCCCCGCAACACCTATCAAGGGATAGTCCTACGGAGTCTTAGGAGCTAAGGTTTTTTTTATTTAAGCATATTAATGTCTTAATCTAGGCTAAAATAGTATGGAAATCTTAAATAAAAGCTCTAAAGAAAATGTCCCCAGTTTACTTGTAACTCGATTAAGATGTGTTCACCAAACTTATCCATTTTGAAACCTAAATTAGAGATTTTTACTTTTAACGGGAACCCTAAAGGATACTTAAATAATTCTAGTAAAATACCTTCAATTGCTAAAATTAAGTCTATTTTAGAATTCTAAAAAAAAACCTAGAAATTACAAATGAATTAAGAGAAATATTAAAATCCATCTACAACTTATTCGATCTTTTATTATTATTATTTAAAAGATTTAATTAATAATGTTGAGCCTATCAAGATCTTACAAAAGTATCCTATACCGGGTTTATGATTTATCTTACTTTAAAATTCTTGATCTAAGTTTTAAATTTGTCAAAATTCTAAAATAATATATCTTAAATAATATTTATTAGCTTTCTGAAAAAGTTTCTAAAATAAAATACTTAGAAAGACCTACTCATGATTTACAATTCACCTACAAAAATCTTTAGTTTTAATCTTGAACAACGTCCTAAAGAATATTTACATATTAATTTAAGATTCTAAAGAGGAATCCTATATGATATTTAAAATTAGTTTAAAACCCTAAAAAAATCCTACATATTATTTATAATTTTTCTAGGGTAAATGGTAGATAAGATCTAAAAGACCAACCTAAATTCAAATGTAAAAACCTTATGGTTTCATTAAAATGTAACACCTATTTAACTAACTTCATATCAACATTTATATAGGATGGAAAAATTATCTAAAGTTCCCTCTTTTAAAACGAATAGTAATAAAATAGTAAAATTTAATTAAATTGGCTCAAATTAATGAAAAGTTAAAACTCTTTCAAAAAGGGCAATGATAAAAAGAAAATTTAAATAAATGAAATATATAAGACCTTAACATGATGATGATCATAATAACAATAATACACATTATTTATAATACAGTAAAAGAATCAAAGTAACATAAACAAATAATATTAAAATGTATGTAAGGAGAATGTGTAAAGAAACATAAATATAAATAGACATGAAAATAAATAAAGACGAAATAAGAATAAATAAAAATTATACAAGTGTGAATAAATATAAAACAATAAAATAAAGTGCATAATTGACATTAAATATATAAGGTATAAATGCAAATGAAAGGGACGATATAAGTGTAAATAATTTATTAAAGATGAAAACAAAATGACTGCTTGATTTTGGGATTAAAAGATAAAAATGCGGAAGATAGATGACTTATGTAGCAACTAAATTGCTTTTAATTTTGAAATTTCAAATTAATCCAAAGTTTTAAATAAATGAAAGGGTTACGGTATAAATAGGCTAGAAAATGAGGGCGGCGCTGCAAAAAACTAGATATTTTTATAAATTTAAAAAGTAAGGGGTGGGAATAATCTATTAATTGTTTCATTTTAACCTCATTTTTTTATTCAAAAAAAAAACTCTTTATCCTTCTATGTTGGTCATGGCTCAATCACCGGAGAGTACGACTCTTCGGCTTCGATGGTGGAGCTGCCGCATACGGTGGCCGGAAGTTTTTTTTTTTTGCAAAATCAAAATTTTCTTTAAAAAAAAATCACTACTTTTCTTAAAAATCAAAGCTTTATTTCGAAATAGTTGAAAAAGATTAAAACTTTGTTTTAAAATTTTTAACTTTTCCTTTAAAATGACTAAAAAATATTTTTATTTTTAAAAATCTAAACATTATTTTTTTTAAATCACTATTTTTATTAAAAATCAAAACTTTATTTCGAAATAGTTGAAAAAGATCAAAACTTTGTTTTAAAAAAAATTAAACTTTTCCTTTAAAATGACTAAAAAACATATTTTTATTTTTCAAAATCTAAACTTTCTTTTTTTTAAAAAAAAATCAAAACTTTTCTCAAGATCAAGTCTTTTTAAAAAAAATCTTTATTTTAGAAAAGGGAAGCGAAAAAACGATATTTGTATGGCTCCTAGGGGCGGAGGACCGACGGTCCGATAACATCCCCTTCATTGAAGCCCAAAACCTGATCCCTCATGACATATCTATGGCAAAAAGAAAAGAAAAAGAAATAGCATGCTTGTTGTTGTTGTTTTTTTCTTTTACCTTTTAAAAAAATAGAATATGAAAAGCCTCCTTTTTTTTCTTTCATTTCATGTATATATACTATTTTTTAATCTTATTTATTTGTAAAAAAAAGATAATAATAATAATATTTAATAATAGTAGTAGTAATGGTAATAATAATAATTTGGGTCCTTGGCGGGCCCAAAAAGGAAAGAAAACAAAAAGAAAAACAAAGGCATCCAATTGACCAAAATCAGGTAGGCTTCGAACGGGCCCAAAAGAAAACAAAAATTTAAAGGAAACAAATGGGCCTCCAATTGAGCTCGGACAAAATTGAGTGTCTACACTATGAAAGTGCAATTTTACTATATTATAATTATGTGAGTAGTTCAGTTGCCTTTTTTAAAAATGAATTGATTCAATTTAAATATCGTATTTACAATTCTGAAATAAATTTATGATGTATTTCTAATTTTCAAGCAACTAGAACATATAAATTAAAAGAACTTCAAAAGGAAATTTTGAAAATAATATAGTTGGATAAAAGCAACCAAGAAACTGTATCATATGAATCTATAACCTAAGGCCTTAAATTTCATTTTTTATACTTTTACTTTTTTTTAGATATATAATAATAGCTAAATTTTAGTTTTCATCCCTATATACTTTATTTCTTCTGTAAATTGTTATCTAAACTTTTATAATATAAAGCCTTCCTTATATAACATGCATTTAAACTTGATTTACCATTGAGGTTGTAATACCTAATTATTGCCTAGGCCCGCATGCAGAAATAATAAACCAAAACCAGAAAATAAAAAAAAAAACAAATAAAGTCCAATATTTAAGTTCCATTTACATGGCCTAATATTATTACAGGCACAAAACCTAAGATTTACCCTAACCCAATTTCAATATGGCCCAAAACAAATGTTCAGAAGCAGCAACTCGAGCCGCACATGCCAAGCACAGCAGCCCAGCCTCTGCCCTCGCACGTGAGCTGCCGCACAACTCGGAACCAGCCCTCCACCAAGTTTGCCTGCAAAATGGACTAGGAGAGTGCAATACCAACACAAACACAATGTAAAAGTAGAGAAAATAGGAAGATTTTGGGCTATAAAAGACCCCGATTCTATGTAATTTTTTTGAGGGAGAAATAAAAAGAAAAGAAGAAAATCAAATCAAGATCAGTTTTAAAGGTAGTTATTTTTCTTTTCGACTCATTTATTCACTTATTTATTATTTTGTTTTAAAGAAAACGAAAATAAAAAAAAGGTTAAAAATCATACCTTTATGGCAGAAGAGGTGCCGATTCTGATGAAAATCGGCTTTCCATGGGTCCGAGAGTTGAAAAAATAAAAAAAAAAGTGGTGATTTTTCATTTTCCGGCCACCGCGGGCGGCGGCCGCCGCAATGGTCCGACGACCGGAGTTCAGTCGGCCTTGGGGGCTGTTGCAGAAAGTGAAGGGGAAAAGAATTCAGGTTTTTGGGAAAAAGGGGTTTAAAATAATTTTTTTTTTAAATTGACTTTTATAAGCTCTGTAAAACGACATCATTTTGGAGTTGATTCTAATAGCCCAAAACGGCATCGTTTAATGTCAGAACCCGTGCATTGACCCGACCCATAGCTAGGATCCGCGCGTTTCTTAAAAATGGATTATTTGCGCGCGCGGTCCTTCCGCATTTTTTGGTTGTTTCAATTCAATCCTATTTTCATTATTTTATTTTTTTAAAATTAGCCTGCTTAATTTTTTTTGCGCATTACAATTTAATCCCTGGCATGCTGTGAAGAAGACACGTTTCAAAGGATGGTTTATTTTTCCATTTGGTCCTCCCCTCTTTAGCGCGTACCCAATCTAGTCCTTATTCGTTTTATTTTAGGATCCATTACATTTTTCCTCCAAAATTTGTTTTGTTTATATTTAATGTAATTTATTTTTTAATTATTATTTTATTACTCTTTAGGGTTTTAATCTTTAAGCTTAATATTATTTTAAATTCATCATTAACATTTTATTTTAAATTTATCGTGTGTTATTTTATATTTTTTATGTAAATTCAATATAACTTGCATACATTTTTTTATTTTATAATATGTTTTTAAAGTCTTTTTTTATATGTTTCTATGCTTTAAAGATTTATATGAAAATATTTTTATAATATACTATTTTTATAGATACATATATAATTCATATTAAGTTATTTCTTATTCTATATGTATATTATTGGTACCCTAAAAGTTTTTATATATTGTTTATTCAAATAAATATATGTATATTATTTTGTGTACCACCTATTGTGGTTTTCTTTTTACGCGATATTTATCTTAAAATTCATTTAGATATTATCATTTCACATAATATTTATCTTTTATCTTTATTATAATTTATTTCAAACTCATATATATATATATATATTGTCTGTTTTGAAATATTATACATATAATTTGTTGTTTGTATTAATGATTTTAAATTTCCTTTTTGTATCTTTTATTTTTTTTATTGTACTTTATTTGTGTTAATTGGTTCAATATTTCCTTCAAAATTGATTTTAAATTTATTAGTCTTTAATGTTAGTATTTGCATAATGTAAGGTTGAGGTTATCGTTGCTATGTTTGTTTGTATTTATCTATTGATTATTTGTGTTTATTAGGATACATTTTAATTTCGAGTTATCCTTTTGCATTGTATGTTATCATTTCATCGCATTTTTAGTTTGTTTAAAAGGTTGCATTTGGTTTAAATATTGAAATTGTTTTTATCCATAAGTTTTCAATATATTCGGTATCCCAAATTCTCGAAAAGATTGTGCTCTAACTTACTGGGCTTCAATTTTACCCGTTGAATTTAAATAACCGAGTATTTCTTCTTCAATAAGAGCATAAAAATTTCAAACCAAAGTTGATTCTCGGGATTTTAAAATGTTGTGTCCTAACTCTTTGGATATGACATTTTGTTACCTTGAGTTAAGGATTTCTAAAAATAAAGGCAATATTCGGTATTTTAGAATTTTGAGAAATTGAACCCTGACTTACTGGATTCTGATTTTTTTCATTTGACCTAAATAACCGAACATCCTTCTCAAACTTAGATGCAAGAGTTATAAAAGTCAAAAGACAAACATAGTTTCGAGAATTAGAAATGTTGCACCCTAACTCACTAGGTGTAACATTTTATTTCTTCGAAATAAGAGGGTCTTATCATTCGAGTCAATTTATTCAAATTTTCTTTTAAAAAGAATCGTGTTTTCAAATCTTTTTCATTTGACCTTAAGACATTAACTAATTAATTTGGTACCAATTTTGGGTGTTACTAGGGTACTAATCCTTCCTCGTACGTAACTGACTCTCGAACCCCTTTTTTTCTAAAACTCGTAGCCAAGATCATTTTTTAGGTGATCCAATCACACATTAATAAAAGATTGGTGGCGACTCCAATTTTCATCTTTAAGTCAAAAACTAATTTTTGTTTTCAAAAAATGGTTTCGACAGCTTGGCGACTCTACTGGGACTAGTTTTGAGAATCGAGCCATAAATTGGTTATTTTTTTCTTTTTGTCAAAAAAATCAAATTTGTTTTAAATCACGATTTTCCCTTTGCATTCATTGGTTTTTATCATGATATGCTTGTTTGGTTGGTCTATATCTGTTAATGTATATCTACATTTTGCATTGCATAAGTTGGTTAATTTTACCCTTCTAAGTGGGAGTGAGAAGCTAGTCTTTCATGAGGTTTTCACCTCCGTATAGGATAGTGGATCGCTTTCGGGATACATCCGTACTTATGCCTTCGTGAGATTTTCATCTTTGTATAGTCATAAGGAAATGTATTCCCCTAAACCAAACTTGGTCCATATGAGCCTATAACAGGTGAGGATCGAGAAATCTACTGGTTCAAGTACCTTTGCTCTAGAAGCCAAACCTCATATAGTGAACTTTAGGAACTTACCCTAGGTAGAGTTACTCTTAACCCTAGTAGATACCTGACAAGAGTTTTTATTTTTTAGTTGTATTGTATGTTTATACATGATACTGAATTTTTGTGTTTTACTCTGATTGCATGACATTACAATTACATGGCATTTCACTACAAAAGGCGTTGTTCCATGTTCGGATACTAGATAGAAAACTTATCATGGAAAAAGGGTTTCTTGATAAAGTGGAAGATAATGCGGTTGTCCAAACTTGGTCTGAGATGACACGGCGAGGAAAAGGTGATAGTTTGGGCGAGGGTTACGTATCAGAATTATGGGATTTCACGCGTATTAGCGTAACTCAGAACAACTTGCAAGAGTTGAAAGAAATTTGGGATCAGTAGAATGATGATGTTAGACAGCCATTCTATTCTAATTATGGGGATTTGCCTTATTTACTTGATGTGAAAGTACACAAGCATCTGTTTCAAGCTCTTGCCCAGTTTTGGAATCCTATCTACAGTTGCTTCACATTCGGAAAATTTGATTTGGTGCCTACAGTAGAGGAATACACGGCTCTACTTCGGTGTTCGAAGATTCAGGTGGACAGAGTCTACTAAATAGCTGTAAATGTGCCGACCTTTTTGAAAAAGCTGATGAATATAACTAGGATGAGTGAGCAGTGGGTTACAGCTCGAATCAAGCAAAAGGGGGATAGCAAGTGCATTCCTTGGAAGAATTTGAAGGACCTAATTTTAGCACACCTAGATACAAAGAAGAGGGTAGATGTTTTTGCTTTGAGTATATATGGTTTGGTTGTCTTCCCTAAAGCTTTGGGTCACGTTGACGAAGCAATCACTGATCTATTCGACCGATTAGATAGAAGAGTTACACCAGTCCCGGTGATTCTAGCAGAAACCTTCAGGTCACTGAATGCATGCCGAAAGGCAGGTGAAGGTAGGTTCATTAGATGTGTGCAACTCCTACTCGCATGGTTCCACAGTCAATTTTGAAAGGTTGATAATGTTTCATATCGGGTCTGTACAGCCTAATTTTGCCCACTACCCAAATATAAAACCCAATTACAACCCAAACCCAAGACCCAACAAATTAAACCAAGCCCAAATACCCAACAAACCCAAAACTAATTTGTCAAACTAGGGTTTCAGCTTTTCTGAAACCCTAGTATTGCCGCCGTCCCTAGCCTGCCCTAGTGCCGCCGCCGTCGCTTCATCAGTGCAAGTGGCCACCTACTTTCTGCCACTGCCCAACTGCTCACCTGCAAACAAATAAAGAAAGCAGCAAGAACAAGCAAAGAAAAATAGAAAAAATTGTAAAATGGCTCTATATAAAGCCATTCGAACATCAAAATAGGGGGTTCTTCTTTTTTGAAAAATCTATTCAAAAAGAAGGAAGAAAACAAAGATTCAACAAAAAGCAATAAAAGGTCTTTTTTTCTTTCAGTTATATTTTTTTGTTTTATTTTATTTTATTTTTATTTCGAAATTACAAAAAAATAATAAAAAGGAAGAAGCTTTTTTTTACCTTTTGGCCACCGCCGAAGTGTTCGGAGGGTCGGAGAAACGATTCGGCGAAAAAAAAAAGGAAACTTTTGGTCTCCCCGCCGGCAACCGGCGACCAGCATGGTGGCCCATGACTGGACCTTAGGCCGGAGGTTGGACTGAAAGATGGGAGGGGGAGAGAACTTTAAGTTTTTTTTTCTGAAATAACAAGGCAAATGAATTTTTTTTCCAGAAAATTGGCTTAAATAGGCTACCAAAACGACGTCGTTTTGGGCAGCCTTCTCAGGCACCAAAACGGTGCCGTTTTACCTTAGATCAGTCCGACCCGACCCGAACCACCAGAGGATCCGCGTGTTTTCGACGGAAGGGCTGATTGCACCTTTAGCCCTTCCGCTTTTTAATGGTATTATAATCAAGTTTTCCCTTTTTTTTAATTTTACCCCGGATTTTTTTTTGTTTTCAAATTAGTCCCTACTAGGATTTTGCGTTTTGAAAGAATGGGATTATTTCCCATTTGCCCCCTCTTAGTTTTTTGCGCGTTCATTTTGGTCTTTTTCTTTTTTATTTATTTCGAATTTGCCCCGAAATTTTGTTTTTAGCTCAATTACATCCCATTTTCATATCTTTGTTATTTTATCGTTATTTTTATTATTAGAAGCAATATTATTTATATTATTAATAGTATTATTATTAATGTCATCATTGCTATAGTATTATTATCTTTATTATTATTATTATTATTATTATTATTATTATTATTACTATTACTATTGTTGCATTTATTATTCTGATTATCATTTACCCATTCGCATCGTTTTTGGATTTGGTTATACATACATACTTATATACATACATATATTTTTAATTAACTTATTTAATATATACATAAATATTTTTTTTATTTTATAATTTATCTACATATTTATACATATATATGTCTATGTTTTTTTTTCTCACTAATATGTATATAAATACTTTTCTATAATATGCATATATTTTATAACCCCTATTTATGTACATATATTCATGTCTGTATACATATTTTCTAAATTTTTATAAGTATATATATATATATATTTGTACGTACATACATACTTTCATATATTTTCTTGTATAGTAGTTTCAAATATGTGTACATGTATATGTTTTTCATACCTTCATCATTTTATACATATATATGTTTATATATCTTTTATAATTGTATGATTTTGTTAATTTTGTTACCCATTTATTTACATGCTTATTATTGTCTGTTTTCTTACTTTAGTTTCTTATTATTTGTTGTTTTATTGTTTATTGTTTTGCTTGTATCATTTTATTTACATTGTCATCATTTATTATTTTGCATTCATTTTTACTCGGATTTCAAAAAAGAAATTTTAAAAATATAAGTAATACTTGGTATTTGGAATCTTTGAGAGAATCGAGCCCTAACGTATTGGGTTCTGATTTTCTTCGTTGGACCTAAATAATCGAGATTACTCTTTTAAAAAATGAGAAAAACCTCGTTATCGAGAATTCAATACATTGTATCCTAACGCATTGGATGTGACACGTTGTTTTCTCGAGATGAGGATTTTTCGAAATAAATGCAATATTCAATGTTTAATATTTTGAGAAATTGTGCCCTAACGTATTGAGTTGCGATTTCTTCATTTGATTTAAACAATTGAATATTATTTTAAACTTTATTACACGAATCTTTTCAAACTCAAGTTTTAAATGATATCGGGAATTCGAGATATTGTGTCCTAACTTACTGGATATGATTCTCTTTCTCGAATAACGTGAAATACCCCCTTTTCCTGAAAATTTTCAACGTTTTAATACAAGAATCGTATGTTTAAAATTCTCCAAAGTTCTCAATTTTTGACATTAAGATACTAAGTAATCAACTAGGTACCAATTTTGGGCGTATCGAGGGTGCTAATCCTTCCTCGTGCGTAACCGACTCCCGAACCCATTTTTCTGAATTTCGTGGAGTAAAACTGTTGTTTTAATAAAATCAAATCGTTTATTAAAAACAACCACTTTTCAAGGTTACCCAATCACACCTTATCAAAAAGGATTGGTGGCGACTCCCGTTTTCGTTTTCATTTTCAAAACCCAAGTCGACCCGTTTTCATCCAAAAAAATGGTGTCAATAGCTTGGCGACTCCACTGGGGACTTTAAATAAGAGAGTCAAGCTACGAGTTGATTATTTCTTGTCTTTTTGTCGAAAGTTGAAAATGTGATTTAAATATACGATCCTCTCATTGCATTTCAATTGTTTTAAGTTTTCATCATGTTTTGTATTTTAAATTTTTATATCTCCACATTGCATTGCATGACCTTTGGTCACACCCTTTTAAATGGGAGTGAGAAGCTACTCCTTCGTGAGGTTTTCACCTCCGTGCAGGATAGTGGATCGCTTTCGGGATACATCTGTACCTATGTCTTCGTGAGATTTTCATCTCCGTGCAGCCATAAGGAAATGTATTCCCCTGAACCGAACTCGGTCCGAATGAGCCTATAATGGGTGAGGATAGAGGAATCTGCTGGTTCGGGTTCCCCTTACTTTAGAATCAAACCTCATGTAGTGAACCTTAGAAGCCCACCCTAGATAGAACCACTTCGAACCCCTAGTATTCACCCGAATAGGTATTCTATTTATTCCTGCTTGCTTCTGTTTTGTACTAACCTATTTTCTTTTATTTTGGTTATGGTTGCATTGCATTTTCATCATAAAGAGGTGTTGATTCAGGTTCGGTTGTTAAATTGAAAGCTTGTCATAAGGAAATGGGTCTTTTGATAAAGTGGAAAATAATACGGTGGCCCGAATATGTTCTGAGAAAACACAACAAGAGAAAGATGATAACTTAATAGAGGACAACACAACTATTGCTCCGTTGCCCGAGGATTCAAGGTGACAAAGATTATTCGAGAGCCGCTAAACTTTCTTAAAGAGAAGCCAATGAGCATCATGAGGATGAGCGGGCAACGAGTCAAGGCCCGGATCAAGCAAAAAGGAGATAAAAGAGACGTCCCTTTTGAAGAGTTTGTGAGATTTATCTTAACGCGCGAATGAAGAAAAGGATCGTTCTCTTGGAACATAAGGGCAAAGCCATATATATCCGCTTTATGTAAAGAGATTTGTTTTCTAGTAAAGTTGTTATAATAGAATTGAACCAAGAATCAACGTCTCTTTTTTGCATTCATTTCATGCATCTGCATTGCATTTCATTGCATGCATCAAATTTCACTAAAAGACCCTAATCAAACGAAATCATTTCAGAGTCAATGGAAACCAACCTACCAAACCAACACCCTTGCGCTACCCGAACAGGAACTAGAGAAATGGAACAAAGGTTGGAAAAATTAGAGCGAGTGCAGATACAGATACAGGAGCAATTGATCAAATTTCAACAGGAGATGAGAGATCAGATGCTAGAATTACAGAGAACTATGATAAGCCAATTCAACCGATTGCTAGCTGGAGAGTTAGAAAAAGGAAGGACCTGATAGACCACTCTGAGGTTGATAATGAGGATTTTGCTTATTTCTTAGATTGTACTCTGACAAGTGTCCAGGTCCAGCCAGATGGGCACCCACAAGGAGCACTCTTTACCATAAGATCTCAACAATATCAGACTGGTACAACAGCACCAGTGAGTGGCTTGACGGGCCCAAGATCCAATTTGAGGAATAATTTTCTTGTTGCACGTGATGATCCAGTAGAAATGAAGCAGGTGAGGGCAGAGTACCCAGATACTATAGAGGCCCCAAGGAAGAAGGGGAATAGGGGGAATAATGCAAACAGATATAACAAGGGCCATCAACACCAATCATTGTGGGCCGGTCAAAGACAGAAACCACCAGAGTCGGAGTCCTTTAAAGCAAGAATCTGGGGTGAAATCAAGTACCGAGAAGCTCCAGTTTACACCAATTTCAACGTCATATAAGGAACTGTATCAGAGATTATTTGACGCACATGTTGTCTCCCCTTTCTACTTGAAGCCTTTACAACCTCCGTATCCCAAATGGTATGACACAAATGCGCAATGTGACTATCATGCGGGAATTACGGGGCATTCTATAGAAAACTGCACTGCCTTTAAAAAGCTGGTCGAAAGGTTTATCAATATGGGCATTGTCAAATTTGAGGATTCACTCAGTACAGAAAACCCACTACTCAATCATATGGATAATGAAGGAATGCGATGAATGAAGAAATGTTAGGAAACGTTCACATCAGTGCCGGATACGAAGAGGCAACAGAGAAGAGATCTTATTAGATATTCGTCCTTACAAACTTGAGAGTGTTCTAAATAATTATACAGAAGAGATCCTTGTAGTATTTAGAGCTTACTTAGAGTAATATTTAGAACACACTTGTTGCTTTCAGCCTAGAGGCAACAAGAACTCTTTTGTGAAATAGGCTCATGTCTGAACGTCATCATTTTAATGGAATGCATCTTTGCGATCTTTTGAACCAATATTCTTTCATTTCTTATGAATGATTATTTTTATTCTTTTATTCTTTCATCCAAATCATTCTTTCATTCATTCATAATCATACTGCGCAGATAATTATTCTTAAATTCATACATTCTTTGTATATTCTCTTATCCCTACAATAGGTCCCTGAATATCAACGACATGAATGACACTGCTACAGACTTAGAACCTTCTTTTGAATGAGACATGTGTTTAGAGGGATCTCACGACTTTGAAGATGACATAGATTGTAGCTTATCTCTGGACTTGTTGAGGATGGTAGAACAAGAGGATAAACATATCCTACCTCTCAAGGAATCATTAGAAATTGTGAGCTTGGTGAATACTAGAATTGATCTGACTACAGAGACGAAGCAAGACTTTGTTGAGTTACCTCTAGAGTTCAAAGATGTCTTTGTATGATCATACTAGGGTATGCCTCGATTCTTATAATAAAACCTGTACAACAGCACGATGTTAAAAATTTACAGTGCGAACGATGCAATTCTTTGCCGGGGCAATGCCTCTCTCGTTGAGTCAGCATAGCTTTGCCCATTTGAAGTCGAGTTTTCATCCCTTCAAGATGTTGTTGGATTTTATCCTGATTAAAGAGAAAGATCCAAAGTTTTCTGTCGTAGTTGCGTCCCAAAAGGGCTCTATGAAAGAAATCTGATACCAAAGAAGGTTTTTCACATACAAGATAAAAGTGGAAGATCTTATGTGGAAGACTTTAGAATAACATTGATTCTGGTCAAAAAGCATGACCAGGACTTGCCTGATCTCGAGAGTTCAGACTCAAAAAAAACAAACAAAAAAAACAAAAAATCAAAAAAAATCAAAAAAAATCAAAAAAATCAAAGTCAAAAATTAAAAAAGAAAAAGAAAAATGAGAGGTCAAGGCGAAAACCCGCAAAGGGTGCTTTGACCAAAGGTGGATCTGAGTTGAAAACCCGAAAAAGGGCGACTCAAATTTTGAGCAAAATGGGGCATGGACATCACCATTATCGAAGACTTCTAATGGGAATTGCTTCATTTTGAGAGGCTACTTCACGGATCAAGGTCATCCTATACCGATACAGAATTTCAGAGAGGATGGTATTGGAAAATGCATTGAACTTAAATGATAGCACGATAATTGAGGTCTTAAATCAATTCAGAAGCAGACACCACGTTTTGTCACCGAATTACCTAGAGGTGAATAAGGACTGGTATGAGAAATTACCATTTGCCCTCATTGTTTGTCAAACATCTGTACTGGGGCAACACCTTTCTTTTTGGTTTACAGGATTGAGGTAGTTTTACCTATTAAAATCCCCTCATTGCTTGTTGAAGGGATCAAATCGTGATGTGATCAGTTGGCCCTAGGAAAAGGGTTAAAAGCTATTCATCAGGGTCAAATGTACCATAAATAAATAATATGAGCCCATAATAAACAGGCTCGTCTCAGAGAATTCCATGATAGGGCTGGATGTTCAAAAAGATTCTTCCTTAACGAAAGGATTCTAAAGAGAAATGAATGTCAAACTAGGAATGTCCCTATGTTGTAAAGAAGACCATTTTCAGAGGAGCACTGATCCTGAGTGAGATTGCCAATCTTATAAACTCAGATCCAGTTAATAAACACTTCATTTAAAGAAGAAGGAAGGACCAATGTGAAAACCTGCAAAGGGCACTTTGACTCAAACAAAAAAATGATGAAAAAAAAGATGAAAAAAATGAAAAAAAATGAAAAATGAAAAAGTAAAAATGGAGAGGCTAAGGGGAAAACCCGCAAAGGGCACCTTAGGCCAAAGGGGATTTGAGTTGAAAACCCGAAGGACGGCTAAAATATTGATCAGAATGGGGGCATGAAGTGATCAGATTGAGGCATGTGGTGATCTTGCTATGCCTGAAAGGGTAAAGCGACATCTTGGGGCATCGACAAAGTCCTACAGATCTCCTAAACGCATGGTCTTCAGAAAGTTTGTACAGAGAAGTTCAAGCTACGATATCTAGGGCACCTAGTCTTTATACTATTGAATTTGTTCTTGAAATACTTCATTCTTTTTCAAGATACATGTTCCCAATTAATTCCCTTTTTATCCTTGATAATTTATCCACTTCGGGCTATGCTCTCAAATCAATTTTATTTTATCCATCGTTATATTCTTCTTGCAAGCATGTTGCATTGGAATGATAATACTTTTACAATGGAAGTTTTGCATATTACTCTAGAAGTTTCTAAATAATATAGGAACCTGAAACAGGACTATTGTTCAGAAAACACCAAGTTTAAAGGGTGAAATATCTAAGAGGGAATAGTGTAAGTTAAAGGCTATCTTTTCAGATTTTGTTGTCCAAACATTGATTGAACAAAATGACAAGATGTCGTGTTGGTGAAAAAGCTTCAATGAACAAACAAGCAAGGATCACCAAGTGATAAGTAAAGGTTTTCTTGGAGAATAAAATTTTGCAATTGTGTATGAGCATTTGGTATGACACTTTGGGAATGAGGTAAAGGACCAAAAAGCTTCACATTTTGTATCCTTGAATTGCGATAGGAGAAGATTGAGAAAAGCCATATCTTTCCACCATTGGGTTACAGTGGGAAATTGATGGTACAAATTTTATGTCCCAATGGATTGAACTTTGACGTTCACAGTGGGGGGCAATCAGATTAAGTGTTTTTTTTGGATATGCCAGCCGAGCAAGAAGGCGTTGTAGTACGTCAGTGATAAAACCTTAATAAGCTTTTGCGTGATGATAACCTAAGCATTAAGGAATCATTTTCATGACATTTTGCATTCACTCAAATGTCATTCATACACATCTAGTTAGGAGAATTTGATTCGTTCTGATCATGTCATCCTAATCACTAGGCACAATTAGGTTCATAAAATAGAACATACAGGTCATGTTCCCCAGGAAACAGATCAATGAAGTTGCAGATCTTATCGTCCTGTATTTGGCAGCGAAGGAGATCGAAAATAGCAGATCTTATCTTTCTGTATTTGGCAGCTGAGGAGATCGAGGATAGCAAATCTTGTCTTCCTGTAATTGGCAGCGGCGGGGATCGAAGATAGAAGATCTTGTCTTCCTGTATTTGGCAGTAGAGGGGATCGAAGATAGCAGATCTTGTCTTCCTATATTTGGCAGTGGAGGGGATCGAAGATATCAGATCTTGCCTTCCTGTATTTGGCAGCAGAGGGGATCGAAGATAGCAGATCTTGTCTTCCTGTATTTGGCAGCGGAGAAGATCAAAGAGAGCAGATCTTATCTTCATGTATTTGGCAGCGGAGGAGATCGATGATAGCAGATCTTGTCTTCCTGTAATTGGTAGCGAAGGGGATCGAAGATAGCAGGTCTTGTCTTCCTGTATTTGGCAGCGGAGGGGATCGAAGATAGCAGATCTTGTCTTCCTGTATTTGGCAGCGGAGGGGATCGAAGATAGTAGATCTTGTCTTCCTGTATTTGGCAGCGAAGAAGATCGAAGATAGCAGATCTTGTCTTTCTGTATTTGGCAGCAGAGGAGATCGAGGATAGCAGATCTTGTCTTCCTATAATTGGCAGCGGAGGGGATTGAAGATAGCAGATCTTGTCTTCCTATATTTTGCAGCGGAGGCGATCGAAGATAGCAGATCTTATCTTCTTGTATTTGGCAGCAGAAAAGATCAAAGATAGCAAATCTTATCTTCATGTATTTGGCAGCGAAGGAGATCGAGGATAGCAGATCTTGCCTTCCTATAATTGGCAGCGGAGGGGATCAAAGATAGCAGATCTTGTCTTCCTGTATTTGGCAGCGGAGGGGATCGAAGATAATAGATCTTGTCTTCCTGTATTTGGCAGCGGAGGGGATCAAAGATAGCAGATCTTATATTCATGTATTTGACAGCGGAAGAGATCGAAGATAGCAGATCTTGTCTTCCAGTATTTGGTAGCAGAGGGGATCGAGGATAGCAGATCTTGTCTTCCTGTATTTAGCAGCGGAGGGGATCGAAGATAGCAGATCTTGTCTTCCTGTAATTGGCAGCAGAAGGGATCGAAGATAGCAGATCTTGTCTTCCTGTATTTGGCAGCGGAGGGGATCTAAGATAGCAGATCTTATCTTCCTGTATTTGGCAGCAGAAGGGATCGAAGATAGCAGATCTTGTATTCTTGTATTTGGCAGCGGAGGGGATCGAAGATAGCAGATCTTGTCTTCCTATATTTGGCAGCGGAGAAGATCGAAGATAGCAGATCTTATCTTCATGTATTTGGCAGCAGAAGAGATCGAGGATAACAGATCTTGTCTTCTTGTAATTGGCAGCGGAGGGGATCGAAGATAGCAGATCTTGTCTTCCTATATTTGGTAGCGGAGGGGATCGAAAATAGCAGATCTTGTCTTCCTGTATTTGGCAGCGGAGAAAATCGAAGAGAGTAGATTTTATCTTCTTATATTTGGCAGCGGAGGAGATCAAGGATAGTAGATCTTGTCTTCCTGTAATTGGCAGCGGAGGGGATCGAAGATGGCAGATCTTGTCTTCCTGTATTTGGCAGCGGAGGGGATCGAAGATAGCAGATCTTGTCTTCCTATATTTGGCAGCGGAGGGGATCGAAGAAAGCAGATCTTGTCTTCTTGTATTTGGCAGCAGAGGGGATCGAAGATAGCAGATCTTGTCTTCCTGTATTTGGCAGCGGAGAAGATCGAAGATAGCAGATCTTGTCTTCCTGTATTTGGCAGCGGAGTAGATCGAAGATGGTGAATCTTATCTTCCCAATACAGTCGAGAAGCAGATTTAAGCCGTTAGTCCTATCACCATAAGCAGTAGTGGGGTAGGTTGAATATTGCAGATTCTGTCACCCTAAGTAGTAGTGGAGCAGATCGAAGATGGTGAATCTTATCTTCCCAATACAGCGGAGAAGTGGATTTATGCCATTAGTCCTATCACCCTAAGCAGTAGTGGAGTAGGTTGAAGATTGCAGATTCTGTCACCCTAAGCAGTTGTGGAGCAGATCGAAGATGGTGAATCTTATCTTCCCAATACAGTGAAGAAGCAGATTTAAGCCATTAGTCCTATCACCCTAAGCAGTAGTGGAGTAGGTTGAAGACTGTAGATTCTGTCACCCTAAGCAGTAGCAGAGCAGATCGAAGATGGTGAATCTTATCTTCCCAATACAGTGGAGAAGCAGATTTAAGCCATTAGTCCTATCACCCTAAGCAGTAGTGGAGTAGGTCAAAGATTACAGATTCTGTCCCCCCTAAGTAGTAGAGGAGAAGATCAAAGATGTGGAGCAGACTAAAACCATAAATCTCGTCCCCCTAAAGTTGCAGCAGAGTGGATTGAAGCTACAAGAAGCATCTCTTTGAAGTGCAGTGGAATGGATCGAAGCAACAAGACACAATGGACTGAAACGAAGCTACTTGAAGAAAAGAAGCACCAGAATAAGTGAAGACTCGGCGGGACCGGGCAAAATTGGTCTTTCTTAGTCTTTGCTCTGTTCTCGTTACACGACAACGAGCAAAGAGGGGCAGCTGTACAGCCAAATTTTGCCCACTACCCAAACATAAAACCCAATTACAATCCAAACCCAAGACCCAACAAATTAAACCAAGCCCAAATACCCAACAAACCCAAAACTAATTTGTCAAACTAGGGTTTCAGCTTTTCTGAAACCTTAGTATTGCCGCCGTCCCTACCCTGCCCTAGCGCCGCCGCCGTCGCTTCATCAGTACAAGTGGCCACCTACTTTTTGCCACCGCCCAACTGCTCACCTGCAAACAAATAAAGAAAGCAGCAACAACAAGCAAAGAAAAATAGAAAAAATTGTAAAATGACTCTATATAAAGCCATTCGAACATCAAAATAGGGGGTTCTTCTTTTTTGAAAAATCTATTCAAAAAGAAGGAAGAAAATAAAGATTCAACAAAAAGCAATAAAATGTCTTTTTTTATTTCATTTATATTTTTTTGTTTTATTTTTATTTTATTTTTATTTCGAAATTACAAAAAAATAATAAAAAGGAATAAGCTTTTTTTTACCTTTTGGTCACCGCCGAAGTGTTCGCAGGGTCGGAGAAATGATTCGGTGAAAAAAAAAGCTTTTGGTCTCCCCGCCGCCGTGCACGGTGGCGCCGGCGACCGGCATGGTGGCCCATGACCGGACCTTAGGCCGGAGTTTGGACTGAAAGAGGGGAAGGGGAGAGAACTTTAAGTTTTTTTTTCTGAAATAACAAGGCAAATGAATTGTTTTCCAGAAAATTGGCTTAAATAGGCTACCAAAACGACGTCGTTTTGGGCAGCCTTCTTAGGCACCAAAATGGTGCCGTTTTACCTTAGATCAGACCGACCCGACCCGAACCACCAGAGGATCGCGTGTTTTCGACGAAAGGGCTAATTGCACGTTTAGCCCTTCCGCTTTTTAATGGTCATATAATCAAGTTTTCCCTTTTTTTAAATTTTACCCCGAATTTTTTTATTTTCAAATTAGTCCCTACTGGATTTTGTGTTTTGCAAGAATGGGATTATTTCCCATTTGCCCCCTCATAGTTTTTTGCGCGTTCATTTTGGTCTTTTTCTTTTTTATTTATTTTGAATTTACCCCGAAATTTTGTTTTTAGCTCAATTTCATCCCATTTTCATATCTTTGTTATTTTATCGTTATTTTTATTATTAGCAGCAATATTATTTATATTATTAATAGTATTATTATTATTAATGTCATCATTGCTATAGTATTATTATCTTTATTACTATTATTATTATTATTATTGTTGTTGTTGTTGCATTTATTATTCTGATTATCATTTACCCATTCGCATCGTTTTTGGATTTGGTTATACATACATACTTATATATATACATATATTTTTAATTAACTTATTTAATATATACATAAATATTTTTTTTATTTTATAATTTATCTACCTATTTATACATATATATATATCTATGTTTTTTTTCTCACTAATATGTATATAAATACTTTTCTATAATATGCATATATTTTATAACCCCTATTTATATACATATATTCATGTCTGTATACATATTTTCTAAATTTTTATAAGTATATATATATTTGTACGTACATACATACATACTTCCATATATTTTCTTGTATAGTAGTTTCAAATATGTGTATATGTATATGTTTTTCATACCTTCATCATTTTATACATATATATGTTTATATATCTTTTATAATTGTATGATTTTGTTAATTTTGTTACCCATTTATTTACATGCTTATTATTGTCTGTTCTCTTACTTTAGTTTCTTATTATTTTTTATTGTTTATTGTTTTGCTTGTATCATTTTATTTACATTGTCATCATTTATTATTTTGCATTCATTTTTACTCGGATTTCAAAAAAGAAATTTTAAAAATATAAGTAATACTCGGTATTTGGAATCTTTGAGAGAATCGAGCCCTAACGTATTGGGTTCTGATTTTCTTCGTTGAACCTAAATAATCGATATTATTCTTTTAAAAAATGAGAAAAACCTCGTTATCGAGAATTCAATACGTTGTATCCTAACGCATTGGATGTGACACGTTGTTTTCTCGAGATGAGGATTTTCGAAATAAATGCAATATTCAATGTTTAATATTTTGAAAAATTGTGCCCTAACGTATTGGGTTGCGATTTCTTCATTTGATTTAAACAATTGAATATTATTTTAAACTTTATTACATGAATCTTTTCAAACTCAAGTTTTAAATGATATCGGGAATTCGAGATATTGTGTCCTAACTTACTGGATATGATTCTTTTTCTCAAATAACGTGAAATACCCCATTTTCCTGAAAATTTTCAACGTTTTAATACAAGGATCGTATGTTTAAAATTCTCCAAAGTTCTCAATTTTCGACATTAAGACATTAAGTAATCAACTAGGTACCAATTTTGGGCGTATCGAGGGTGCTAATCCTTCCTTGTGCGTAACCGACTCCCGAACCCATTTTTCTGAATTTCGTGGAGCAAAACTATTGTTTTAATAAAATCAAATCGTTTATTAAAAACAAGCACTTTTCAAGGTGACCCAATCACACCTTATCAAAAAGGATTGGTGGCGACTCCCGTTTTCGTTTTCATTTTCAAAACCCAAGTCGACCCATTTTCATCCAAAAAAAATGGTGTCAATAGGGTCTTCTCTGTAAATTATTCGCCATTGAAGGAGTTAGCAGCTACACCAGGAAAGGATGACATTTCGGAAGGAAAATGGATGGCAATTCTTCAGAATTTGCAAGAGGAGGACATCAAGTGGAGAGCTCCATGGCTGCTTCTGGATGAGATCCTGTATCGATGCGGAGATTTTGATTGGGTTCCTCTACTGGAATTTGGGGAGCTATTGGTTATGCCCCATTGCTAATGCTCAAGCAATATAGGTCAAGACAATTCGTGCCTGCAAATTAAGGACTAGCTGAGGGTGAGTTCTCATATAAGGTTGATGGTACAAAAAAAAGGTTCGTTAAATGTCCAATGTATGGAATTAGACTCGCCAGATGAAGAGTTTAGCTGTGGGTTCGGTGAGAACTCCTGAGTATAATGAATGGTGGGTTAAGAGGATCAATGATAATGTTCCTAGGTCAAGTTCAGAAAATAGCCAGTCGATAGAGGAACATTTGTGGGTTGTCTCTTCTGAGCTGGAGATCATAAAGTAGGATTTTGAAAGAAGAAATGCAGAGTTAGAAAAGAAGATATAACAGATGAAGAAAGAAAAAATGAACTTGAGATTGGATGTAGATGTTCAGAAACTCGAGGTCGAGAAATTAAGAAAAGGGAAAACTAAGGCCGAAGAAGATCTAGATGACTTGAAGACGGATTATAAGAAGCTGTGTTTGTCAATAAGAACTGATGGGCTTGGAAAGACTTTGGAGCAATGGCGTGAAGAGATTCGAGAAGAAAGAAACAAGCCAGACTGATGGGAAAGGAAATTCCAAGAGGTTCAAGCACGGAACAAAGTATTAAAAGAAAGCTTGTTAGAAAACCAAAGAGAAAAAGGTGAACTAAAAAACAGAGTGGGTGAGTTGGAAAGATCTCTTCGTCAATATAGAAGTCAGAATTCTATGATAGAGTTGAAGACAAGTTTAAGCAAGATTGAAGAGATAAAGAACAAAATAGAAGAGTTAGAAACAACATTGCGAAATTGTGAGGTCCGGATTGAGTACTTAAAAGCAAATGAGGGTCATCAAACTGAGCAACTTCATTACTTTCAAAATCAATTTAGAAATAGGGATTATATTATGGGAGAAGCCGTGGTTCAGATTCGAGAGATAGCGGATTACCTGCAAACTTTGGCAATGCAGGCTGATACATTGAGTGTGAAGTATGAGTTGGAATCAGATCAGGGACAGGAGTTGGCCTCGTTCTTAAGAGGATTAAGGTCTTGAGTATTAGGGCAAAGCCTTATTTGTAGTTCATTTTATGTAAAGAAATTTATTTTCTAATAAAGTATACCCGCGCAAGCCCTCTATCACAATTTGGCCTCAGCAGTTTCAGGCCGACAATACGAGGCTAATGAATTTCCAAACCAAATCGGGCTCTAATCCTGAGAATAACCATGTCAATCCTATTATCCCCGATTTTGATGAGGTGGTCGAAAAGGAAAAGACAAAAGAAGAATTACCAAAGTAATTAGAAGAAAAATGGAAGTGGATTGAAGAGAAATTTAGGGCAATGAAAAGCACTGAGAGATATCGTGGGAGTGATGCTAAGGATTTAAGTTTGGTCCCAGATTAGGTGCTCCCTTACAAGTTCAAGATGCCAGAATTCAAGAAGTATAATAGGACCAATTGTCCTGAATCCCACATCACCATGTTTTGTAGGTGAATGACTGGATATGTCAATAACGACCAATTATTAATACATTGCTTCCAAGATAGACTCACAGAGGCAGCGTCTAAATGGTACAATCAATTGAGCCGTACCAGGATTGGTTCCTGGAGAGATTTGGCACAGGCTTTTATGAAGTAGTATAGTTACGTAGCAGAAATGGTTCTTGATAGAATCACCTTGCAAAACATGGAAAAGAAGTCAAATAAAAGTTTTAGGCTGTACGCATAGAGGTGGAGAGAAGTTGCTGTCCAGGTCCAACCACCGCTCCTGGAAAGAGAAATGCCAATGCTCTTTATAAATACATTGAAAGCCCCATTCATCACATATATGTTGGAAGTGCCACAAAAAGCTTTACTGATATAGTCATGAATGGTGAAATGATTGAAAGAGCCATTAGGAGCGGAAAAATTGATGTTGGAGAAAATAACAGAAGGCAGGTCTAATAAGAAAAAGGAAAATAAAGTGAACAATGTAAATACATACAACAAAGTGGTTACGGTGAATCAGCCAAGAAAGGTGGTTGCTAGTCAGCAAGGTTCATCAAGACAAGAATCTGGTGTAAGACAAAGTACTAAGAAGCCCTAGTTCACACCGATTCCAATGTCATATAAAGAGCTATATCAGATTTTATTCAATGTACACGTTGTTTCCCCTTTTTACTTCAACCCTTACAACCTCCGTATCCCAAATGGTATGATGCGAATGCACAGTGCGACTACCATGCGAGAATTACGGGGCATTCCATAGAAAATTGTACTACTTTGATACGGGGTTGCGCGAGGACCAAGATCGAGTTGCCAAGTCACGGAAACTCCTACGAAACTTAAAACGAACAGATCTTGGAGTTTAACAAGGTTGGAAAACAAACAAGAGCAGCAAAAGAATTAGAGAAAGAAATGGCACAAGTAAAAAAGAAAATAAATCAAATAGCAATAGAATTTAAATAAAAGATGAACAGCAAGGAATTAAAGAAAAGTCCTAAGAATCCTTGAATTCTGAAAGAATTCACAAATCCCTTCAAACGGCTCTAATCTACCCTCCAATGACTATCAATGGCAAGAAGAAGGTTGAAGATGGCTCCCACAATCAAAAGATTGTTAAAACAGCTTCTAAAGAAAAAACTCAAGAGAGAATTCTTGGAGAAAACCCCAAAGAAAATTCTGCTCTCTAGAAATCTGAAACTTTTTCATAATGCCTCTAAGTGTTGTGTTTTCATTCCTTTTAAGATTGCTGGACCTTGGGGACGACAATAGCATCTCAAATACTTAATTTCCTTCAATAAATCAGCTTTGGACATTCAAATGATTAGCAACAGCATTATGATGTCTTGGGCACACAAAACAGCTCCTAAATGCTTTTATTCAGCTTTGGATCCTTAAGAAAGCTTTCATGCTTCTTGGGAGTATGAAAAGTCACTCAAAAACTCCCCAAACAGCAGCTCTTTGCTGTACCCAAAGTAATAATAGCTGGAATTGAATGTTTTGAGCCTTGGATTCCATGAAAAGGAAGAAAGAATGATTCAGCTACTTGAATGCTGTCCCCTAGCATGCTGGACACTCTTTTAATTATTTTTGGCTCTTTTGAAACGTCCAGCCTTGAAAAAATTAAGCACATGCATGCTCGTGGCCTAATGGTCACTTGGAAATACTAAATAGCAATTCTTTGTTGTCCACGAAGCAACACCAAGCATTCCACCTGCATTTTAATATTAAAATTCAGTCAAGCATTTTAAAAGAACACAATTAAGTTGTCTCAACTTAACACTTTAAATGGCTGCAAACAAGACAAATTAAATTAGTTTAAGACAACTTAATTTGCTGTAGTAATCTAGAAAAATTAAATAATTTAAACACTTAAGTTGCTGTAATAATTTAGACCAATTAAATGACTTAGACCAATTAATGCCAAAACTACTTAGACAAATTAAATGGCTTAAAAAACACATTTAATACTTAACTAAATTAACTAAAATTTATTTAAGCAGCTAAGTTTTATTCCAGCAACTAAATTGTATGAAATTAAAATAAACTCAAAATGAGCAAACGGGCTCATTAAGCTGGAAATGAGCTAAATTGAGCTCAACAAGCTAAATTTGAGCTAGGCCAACTGGCAAAAGATGACAGGCCTCGCTTGGGAAGCTGATCCAAAGATGTTCTCGGGTGGGATCGTATCATGATGAACTGAACCAAGGATATTTTCTTGTTCTTTTGTGTATGCATATAAGGCCTTGCTAACAAACTCTTGAATGGTCCCATTTAGTTTGGACCGCATTTGTCGGGCCTTTGATCTCGTTATTGGGCCTTGCGGAAATTTGAGCCCATCACATTCTTGAACTTGGGTTGGGCCTTTGTGACTCGTATCATTCCCCCTTCCTCAAAAAGATTCGTCCTCAAATCTGAAAAATCAAATGGGGATAAGTCAGCTACATTAAAAGTAGAACTTACATTGTACTCACCAGGTAGATCAATTTTATAGGCGTTATCGTTGATCCGCTCGAGTACTTGGAAAGGCCCATCGCCCCTTGGGTCCAATTTATTCTTCCTTTTTGTAGGAAATTGTTCTTTCCTCAAATGGACCCAAACCCAATCTCCGGGTTCGAGTACAACCCGTTTGCGCCCCTTGTTTGCTTTGTTGGTGTTGGCATCATTTGTTTTGGCTATTCGTTGCCTAGCCTTCTCATGTAAGGATTTCACCAACTCAGCTTTCTGTTCGCCATCTAAATTAATAATGTGTTCAAGAGGTAATGGCGCAAGATCAAGTACTGTTAGTGGGTTAAAACCATAAACAAGTTCAAATGGAGAATAACCAGTTGTAGAATGAATAGATCTATTATATGCAAATTCAACAAATGGTAGGCATTCTTCCCAATTTCTAATGTTCTTTCCCACAACAGATCGCAAGAAAGTCCCTAAGGTTCGATTAACTACTTCAGTTTGACCATCAGTTTGGGGGTGACATGTAGTAGAAAAAAGTAATTTAGTACCAAGCTTACCCCATAATACCTTCCAAAAGTGGCTAAGGAATTTGACACCTCTATCAGAAACAATTGTTTTAGGGATGCCATGAACTCTTACCACCTCTTTAAAGAATAAGTCTGCCACATGTGTAGCATCGTCTGTTTTGTGACAAGTAATAAAATGTGCCATCTTTGAAAACCTGTCAACAACAACAAATATACTATCTCTTCCTTTCTTAGTTCGAGGAAAACCTAGAATAAAATCCATGGATAAATCTATCCAAGGTGAAGTAGGAATCGGTAAAGGAGTGTAAAGGCCATGAGGCATAACCTTAGATTTTGCTTGTTTGCATGTAATGCACTTGGAACATACCTTTTCCACATCCTTCTTCATATGTGACCAATGAAAGTGTTCTTGCAAGATACCTAATGTTTTGGCCACTCCAAAATGTCCCATCAAACCCCCACTATGGGCCTCATGAATCAATAAGTCTCTCATGGAACACTTTGGTATGCATAACCTGTTTAAACGAAAAAGAAAGCCATCTACAAGATAAAACTTTTCAAAAGTAGTATGTCCACAATTCTTATAGATATGGCCGAAATCAGCATCATCATCATATAGTTCCTTAATATGTTCAAACCCTAAGACTTTAGCATTCAATGTAGTTATTAAAGTATATCGTCTAGACAAAGCATCTGCAACTACATTATCTTTACCTGTTTTATATTGTATCACATAAGGGAATGTTTCAAGAAATTCTACCCATCGGGCATGTCGTTTACTCAACTTACCTTGTCCCTTTAACCATTTAAGGGATTCATGATCTGTATGTATGACAAACTCATTAGGCAGCAAATAATGTTGCCATACTTGAAGTGCACGAATTAATGCCAATAGTTCTTTGTCATAAGTCGAGTAGTTTAACTGTGCACCATTCATTTTCTCACTAAAATAAGCAATAGGTTGCTTATCTTGCATGAAAAAGGCGCCGATTCCAATTCCTGAAGCATCACACTCAAGTTCAAAAGTTTTAGAAAAATCAGGTAATTTAAGAAGAGGAGCAGAACATAACTTAGCTTTTAGGGTCTGAAAAGCTTTTTATTGGGTTTCACCCTATTTGAAACCCACTGATTTCTTTATAACCTCTGTCAATGGGGCAGCAATAGTAGAGAAATCTTTCACAAATCGTCTATAAAAGCTAGCTAAACCATGGAAAGATCTCACATCAGTTACTGATTTAGGAGTCGGCCACTCCTTGATTGCCTTGACTTTGTTCTCATCGACATGAATACCTTGAGCACTAACTATGAAAACTAAGAATATTAGTTTATCACAACAGAATGTGCATTTATCAAGGTTGGCAAATAATTTTTCAGCTCGCAGAATATCCAAAATGGTTTTAACATGGAAAACATGATCATCTAATGTCTTGGAGTAAATTAAAATATCATCAAAATAAACCACTACAAATTTACCCAAGTGAAGCCTCAAAACATGATTCATTAATCTCATAAATGTACTAGGTGCATTAGTAAGGCCGAAAGGCATAACTAACCATTCATACAATCCAAATTTTGTTTTAAAGGTTGTTTTCCATTCATCCCCTTCCCTCATTCGAATTTGATGATAACCGCTTTTTAAATCAATTTTAGTAAATATAACTGAACCATGTAATTCATCAAGCATATCATCAAGTCTAGGAATTGGATGTCGATACTTTACCGTTATTTTGTTGATTGGGCGGCAATCAACACACATTCGATACGTACCATCTTTCTTTGGCACCAATAAGACAGGAACAACACAGGGACTTAGGCTCTCGCGAATGTACCCATTTTCTAGTAATTCCTCAACTTGCCTTTGCAATTCCTTTGTCTCCTCGGGATTGCATCTATAGGCTGGTCGATTTGGTATTGAAGCTCCGGGTATTAAGTCAATTTGATGCTCTATCCCTCGTAAAGGTGGTAAACCTTTAGGGGCCGCACTAAAAACATCCTCATAATCCTGCAAAAGAGATTGAAACACACTAGGCAAATTTTCGTCAAGGTTAGATAAAGATAAATAATTTTGCCTAAACCTCACAAGGATACAAGGCTGTTTATTGAGTAGGGCTCTCCTCACATCTTTTTTTGTTGCCAAAAGATTTTTTTCTCTCATTTTACCACTTGTGGATTCACTCACCTTTGGGCTTTTTAAATTTTGACTTTTTCCACTACTAGCCTCTTTTTTCTCTGTCTTTTGTACTTGTCCTTTCTCCCTTACCCCCTCACAAAATTTCATCATCTTCAATTGATCTTTATATACATCAGTAGGATTTAAAGGAGAAAAAGTGAATTTTCTACCTTTAAAATATAAAAAAATTAATCCCGCAAAAAAAATCAGTCAAAAAAGTCAAAAAAAAGCAAAAAAGACGAAATCCAATAAAAGTTTTAAAAAATATTTATCGGGTTGAATTTGGTGCCCAAACTTTCCAGATCACAAATTCAATATATAAGGACATTCCAGATTTAATTTCGTGATTTTTGGAGATCGGGAACACCTCGAACGAAGTTGTCAAGTTACTCCGCAGTTTTTCGGGTTTCTGTTTTCAACAATTTTTTGCTTCTTAGCTATAGGTTTTCATTTGTTTGCCTTTATTCTTCCTTTACATTATCTAACACCTTATTTTTTCTTGTGTTAGTAGGATTTTTAAAGTGTGCACAATCCTTCCTCGGTGCAACACGAATCAATTGGTGTCCCGTCAGTTTTGGGCATCCTAGTGCAAATTAGGATTCGTTGGTAGTTTGGCTCATACACTCTCTATTTGGTTGATATATACTCTACTAAAGAACTCACAAGATTGAATTCTACCTCACTGAGAATTTGATTTTTTCTTTTCGAGTGATTAACGGTGAGGTTTGCTAACTTTTATTTTTGAGTGTTGAGTGTTTATTTTTACAGATTTTTGAAAATTTCTAGAGGTGATAATAATGATGACACACTTATGAAAGTCCAACAACAGTTAGACGGACATGCTACTGCAATTACACAAATAAATGCTACACTTCAAGCATTGAATGCTACTTTGAATGAGGTACGATTGAATCAAGAGTCTCAATATCGAGATCCAATTAAGGGAGATTGGGATAACCAGCCCCATACTCATAGGCGTGGCCCTCGACGTGTCCTTAGAATGGATGATGATTTTCATGATCGTGGGCAACCTTCTTTGGCAAAACCGAAGTTCACAATTCCCCAATTTCGTGGTAAGAATGATCCAAAAGCTTATTGTGAATGGGAATCTAAGATTGAACTAATGTTTAGGTATTATAAATGTCTGGATGATGAGAAAGTTGTGTTAGCAACGCTGGAATTTTCAGATTATGCATTAAGTTGGTGGACTCAACTTGGGGTAAATCGTCATCGAAATTATGAAGGTGAGATTTCGACATGGGAAGAGTTGAAACAGATTATGCGTAGAAGGTTTATTCCACCTCACTACTATAGAGAGATTAAAACCAAGCTGAGACGACTTGTTCAAGGTGGTAGGACGGTGGATGAATATTTTAAGGAGATGGAGATGCTCGTTCAGAGAGCTAATGTGGAGGAGGATGAGGAAACAGCTATGGTTTGATTTATTGATGGTTTGAACAGGCCGATTGCTAATACATTGAGACTACAAACTTACATTGATTTGGAAGAAGCAGTTCATAAAGCCATTGAAATCGAGCAACAACTAAAGGAACAAAGGTTTGGTTCCTTCTCTACTTCACAATATTACTGAGGTAACAATTCCAATTCTGATTTTAAGAGTTCTAAATCACCTTTTGTTACTAATAAGTCTTCTTTGAGTAATGGAAGTAAACAATCAGATTGGAAAAAAGGGGCTCTTGTTAAAACGCAAACACCTTCTAAGCAGCCCAATTTAGGTGATTCGAGTGTGAAGAGGGCTTGTGAGGTTGAATGCTTTAAGTACAAAGGGCGTGGTCATTATAGTAGGGAATGCCCTAACACGAGATTACTTCTTCTGAAAGATAATGGTGAGTACACTTCCGACTCTGATAAAACAGATCCAGATATGCTAGAACTTGTGGATGACAGTGATAATGGCGAAGAGTTGGTTGAACCACCAAAAGAAGGGGACTTTGCTGATTTCCAATGTCTTGTAGTTCGCCGAACCCTTAACATCCAGATGTAAGATGATGACAACCAAAGGACCAAAATTTTCCATTCTCGATGTTTTATAAAAGGTAACTTATGTTCACTTATTATTGACAGTGGAAGTTGTTCGAATGTAGTTAGCAGTTATTTGGTGGATGCCTTAAAGTTACCTTGTACCAAACACCCTAAGCCATATCACCTTCAGTGGCTTAACGAATGTTCTGAAGTTAAAGTTACGAAACAATCCTTGGTCACTTTTAAGCTCGGCAATTATGAGGATGAAATATGGTGTGATGTGGTCCCAATGCATGCGGCACACTTGCTCCTTGGACGGCCTTGGCAATTTGATCGCGATGTTACACACCAAGGTAAGCTTAATCGATACTCCCTTGTGTTTAAAGGTAGAAAATTCACTTTTTCTCCTTTAAATCCTACTGATGTATATAAAGATCAATTGAAGATGATGAAATTTTGTGAGGGGGTAAGGGAGAAAGGACAAGTACAAAAGACAGAGAGAAAAGAGGCTAGTAGTGGAAAAAGTCAAAATTTAAAAAGTCCAAAGGTGAGTGAATCCACAAGTGGTAAAATGAGAGAAAAAAATCTTTTGGCAACAAAAAAAAGATGTGAGGAGAGCCCTACTCAATAAACAGCCTTGTATCCTTGTGAGGTTTAGGCAAAATTATTTATCTTTATCTAACCTTGACGAAAATTTGCCTAGTGTGTTTCAATCTCTTTTGCAGGATTATGAGGATGTTTTTAGTGCGGCCCCTAAAGGTTTACCACCTTTACGAGGGATAGAGCATCAAATTGACTTAATACCCGGAGCTTCAATACCAAATCGACCAGCCTATAGATGCAATCCCGAGGAGACAAAGGAATTGCAAAGGCAAGTTGAGGAATTACTAGAAAATGGGTACATTCGCGAGAGCCTAAGTCCCCGTGCTGTTCCTGTCTTATTGGTACCAAAGAAAGATGGTACGTATCGAATGTGTGTTGATTGCCGCCCAATCAACAAAATAACGGTAAAGTATCGACATCCAATTCCTAGACTTGATGATATGCTTGATGAATTACATGGTTCAGTTATATTTACTAAAATTGATTTAAAAAGCGGTTATCATCAAATTCGAATGAGGGAAGGGGATGAATGGAAAACAGCCTTTAAAACAAAATTTGGATTGTATGAATGGTTAGTTATGCCTTTCGGCCTTACTAATGCACCTAGTACATTTATGAGATTAATGAATCATGTTTTGAGGCTTCACTTGGGTAAATTTGTAGTGGTTTATTTTGATGATATTTTAATTTACTCCAAGACATTAGACGATCATGAAAATCATCATCCATTCTAAGGACACGTCGAGGGCCACGCCTATGAGTATGGGGCTGGTTATCCCGATCTCCCTTAATTGGATCTCGATATTGAGACTCTTGATTCAATTGTACCTTATTCAAAGTAGCATTCAATGCTTGAAGTGTAGCATTTATTTGTGTAATTGCAGTAGCATGTCCGTCTAACTGTTGTTGGACTTTCATAAGTGTGTCATCATTATTATCACCTCTAGACATTTTCAAAAATCTGTAAAAATAAACACTCAACACTCAAAAATAAAAGTTAGCAAACCTCATCGTTAATCACTCGAAAAGAAAAAATCAAATTCTCAATGAGGTAGAATTCAATCTTGTGAGTTCTTTAGTAGAGTTTATATCAACCAAATAGAGAGTTTATGAGCCACACTACCAAAGAATCCTAATTTGCACTAGGATGCCAAAAATTGACGGGACACCAATTGATTCGTGTTGCACCGAGGAAGGATTGTGCACACTTTAAAAATCCTACTAACACAAGAAACAATAAGGTGTTAGATAATGTAAAGGAAGAATAAAGGCAAACAAATGAAAACCTATAGCTAAGAAGCAAAAAATTGTTGAAAACAGAAAACCCGAAAAACTTTGGAGTAACTTGACAACTTCGTTCGAGGTGTTCCCGATCTCCAAAAATCACGAAATTAAATCTAGAATGTCTTTATATATTGAATTTGTGATCTGGAAAGTTTGGGCACCAAATTCAACCTGCTGAATATTTTTTAAAACTTTTATTGGATTTCGTATTTTTTGCTTTTTTTGACTTTTTCAACTTTTTTTTTGCGGGATTAATTTTTTTATATTCAATCACAGTGCCATAAATATGTATGTAAAATTTCAGATTAATCAGACAACGTTTACCAACTCAAATGAATTTTTTTGAAACATTTTTCTGGGCAAAACTGTTGTTTGTGCTTTAAAAAATTGAGATCAGTTTAGAAATCAACCAAGAACACCCAAAACACCCAAAATCTGATACCAAATGATACGGGGTTGTGCGCGGACCAAGATCGAGTTGCCAAGTCACGAAAACTCCTACGAAACTTAAAACGAACAGTCTTGGAGTTTAACAAGGTTGGAAAACAAACAAGAGCAGCAAAAGAATTAGAGAAAGAAATGGCACAAGTAAAAAAAGAAATTAAATCAATTAGCAATAGAATTTAAATAAAAGATGAACAGCAAGGAATTAAAGAAAAGTTCTAAGAATCCTTGAATTCTGAAAGAATTCACAAATCCCTTCAAACGGCTCTAATCTCCCCTCCAATGACTATCAATGGCAAGAAGAAGGTTGAAGATGGCTCCCACAATCAAAACATTGTTAAAACAACTTCTAAAGAAAAAACTCAAGAGAGAATTCTTGGAGAAAACCCCAAAGAAAATTCTGCTCTCTACAAATCTGAAACTTTTTCATAATGCCCCTAAGTGTTGTGTTTTCATTCCTTTTAAGATTGCTGGACCTTGGGGACGACAATAGCATCTCAAATACTTAATTTCCTTCAATAAATCAGCTTTGGACATTCAAATGATCAGCAACAGCATTATGATGTCTTGGGCACACAAAACAGCTCCTAAATGCTTTTATTCAGCTTTGGATCCTTAAGAAAGCTTTCATGCTTCTTGGGAGTATGAAAAGTCACTCAAAAACTCCCCAAACAGCAGCTCTTTACTGTACCCAAAGTAATACCAGCTGGAATTGAATGTTTTGAGCCTTGGATTCCATGAAAAGGAAGAAAGAATGATTCAGCTACTTGAATGCTATCCCCTAGCATGCTAGACACTCTTTTAATTATTTTTGGCTCTTTTGAAACGTCCAGCCTTGAAAAAATTAAGCACATGCATGCTTGTGGCCTAATGGTCACTTGGAAATACTAAACCGCAATTCTTTGTTGTCCACGAAGCAACACCAAGCATTCCACCTGCATTTTAATATTAAAATTCAGTCAAGCATTTTAAAAGAACACAATTAAGTTGTCTCAACTTAAGACACTTTAAATGGCTGCAAACAAGACAAATTAAATTAGTTTAAGACAACTTAATTTGCTGTAGTAATCTAGAAAAATTAAATAACTTAAACACTTAAGTTGCTGTAATAATTTAGACCAATTAAATGACTTAGACCTATTAATGCCAAAACTACTTAGACAAATTAAATGGCTTAAAAAAATACATTTAACACTTAACTAAATTAACTAAAATTTATTTAAGCAGTTAGTTCTATTCCAGCAACTAAATTGCATGAAATTAAAATAAACTCAAAATGAGCAAACGGGCTCATTAAGCTGGAAATGAGCTAAATTGAGCTCAACGAGCTAAATTTGAGCTAGGCCAACTGGCAAAAGATGACAGGCCTCGCTTGGGAAGCTGATCCAAAGATGTTATCGGGTGGGATCGTATCATGATGAACTGAACCAAGGATATTTTCTTGTTCTTTTGTGTATGCATATAAGGCCTTGCTAACAAACTCTTGAATGGTCCCATTTAGTTTGGACCGCATTTGTCGGGCCTTTGATCTCGTTATTGGGCCTTGTGGCAATTTGAGCCCATCACATTCTTGAACTTGGGTTGGGCCTTTGTGACTCGTATCATACTTTTAAGAAGCTTGTTGAAAGGTTTATTAATATGGGCGTTGTCAAGGTGGATGATGCACCCGGTACAGAAAATCTGTTGCCCAATCATATTGATAATGGGGTAAACATTATAAGTGAAAATATGGGAAAAAGAGTCAAGACAAATATTGCTGAAGTGAAAACCCCTTTGAAATGGTTTTGGAAAGAGATGGAAATAAGAGGGTTAATCATCTCAAATTCCGAAGAAAGGGGTGAGATTAAAAATTATTATGAGTTCCATCATGAGGTGGGGTACGGAATCCATGGATGTGAAGAGTTCAGAGTTCTGGTCCAGAATAAGATGGATAATAAAGAAATGGAGTTTTATGAAGAAGCGGAAGAAAAAAGAAGCATATGCGCGTCGGAGTCAATGACGAGGATTCAGAAACCAGTAAATTTCTCATATAAAGACAGTAAAAAGGTCTCTTAAAATTATGAGAGCAATGTAACAATCCCGGGAGAGGAAGCTTCGGTCAGTATTACAAAAGGAAATCAAGAAGAGGGTTTTTATACACGTAGTGGAAAGCACTACGATTTGATAAATGCCCGAGCAAAACCGGCAGAAGGGAAAATTTTGACAGCAAAGCAAAAGAAGGAGAAGGCAGTTGAATCTAAGCCATTGGTTAATGAGCCAATAAAAGAAGAAGCAAAAGAATTTTGGAAATTTTTAAAACACAACGAGTACAGTGTGGTGGAACAGCTGCATAAACATCTAGCTCGCATATCTGTGTTAGCCTTGCTCTTAAGTTCAGAGGTTCATCAAAGTGCGTTAATGAAGGTGTGGAACGAAACATATGTGGCTAATGATATTTCTGTCAACAAGTTGGATAGGTTGGTCAACAATATAAGTGCCGATAATTTTATCTTCTTCAATGATGACGAAATATCACCTGGGGTATGGGGTCCATTAAGGCTCTGCACATTACTACTCGGTGTAAAGGGTACACATTGCCGCGAGTTTTGATTGATAATGGATCCTCATTGAATGTATTGTCCTTATCCACTCTCAATAGACTACCTGTGGATAGCTCACATATGAAGACGTGTCAGAATATAGTAAGGGCATTCGATGGAACAGAAAGGAAGGTTATGGAAAGAATTGAGATACCATTACTGATTGGCCCAACCACTTATGAGGTGGACTTCCTTGTGATGGATATCAAGCCTTCCTATAAGTGTTTGTTAGGAAGGCCTTGGATACACTCGGCAGGGGCTGTACCTTTATCATTACATCAGAAGTTGAAATTAGTATCAGATGGACGGTTGGTGACAATAAATGTCGAAGAGGGTATTATCGCGTCAATAACTTGTGATGCACCATATGTGGAGACCAATGATGAGGTAGTGGAATGTTCGTTTCAATCCTTAGAGTTCGTGAATGCAACATTTATTACAGAGGGTAGCATAATCCCAGTGCCAAAAATATCTAAGATTACAAAAATGGGTCTTCAATTGATGGTGGGAAGAGGGGCTTTACCAGGAAAAGGATTAGGAATATATCTTCAAGGAGAAGTTGAAGCTCCAACGTTGAAAGACAAGTTTGATCGCTTTGGCTTAGGCTATAGACCAAAAATAAAATAGAAGAGAAGGGAAATGGAAAAAAGACAGGAGAGAAGAAGGGCACGCCTGAGTGGAGATAAAGTTAAGTGGGAGCCTATGACTTTTCACCACATATCTAAGATCTTTGTATTAGGGGGATTCATTCATCCCGAGCGAAGGAGGCCCAAAAAGAAAAGTATTGAAGAAAAGTTGGGAACTGTCCACATCAATGCCATAGACTCAGTTGAAGAAGGGGGCTTGTTAGAGATTCGCCCTTATGAACCTAGAAGCGAGCTGAAAAATTGGACTGCGGAGGAAATCCATGTAGTTTTTAGAGCTTATCTAGAGTGATTTTCAGAACATTCTTGTTATTTTTAGCCTAAAAATGATAGGAATTTCTTAGTGAAATGGGCTTGTGTCTGAACGTCATTATTCTAATAAAATACATTTTTGTTTGAGCCAATATTCTTTTATTCATTTTTTTTTCTTTTGGATATTCTTCCACATCATTCTTTTATTTATTCATAATCATATTTTGCAAAGAATTATTCATAAATTCATACATTCTTTATATATTCTTTGGCATCTATCATAGGTCCCTGTGTATCAATGATATGAGTGACACTACTCCAGGCTCAGAATCTCCTTTTGAGCAAGACAAGTGTTTAAAGGGATCTCAAGATTTTGAAGATGACATAGACGGTGGTGTATATCCGGACTTGTTGAGAATGGTAGAACAAGAGGATAAACAAATCCTACCTCACAAAGAATCATTAGAAATGGTGAGCCTAGAGGAGGAAAAGGAGGTAAAGATCGGAACTGACATTACCGCAAAGACTAAACAAGACCTCATTGAATTACTTCGTGAATTCAAAGATGCCTTTGCATGGTATACCAGGATATCCCTAGGTTAAACGCTGATATTGTGGTTCACCGTCTTCCTATAAAAGAAGATCGTAAGCCAGTTCAACAAAAGCTCAGGAGAATGAGGCCAGATATTGTGCTAAAGATAAAAGAAGAAGTCAAAAAGCAATTCGATGCTGGGTTCTTACAGGAGGTCAAATATTCGGAATAGATAGCCAACATTGTCCATGTCCTTAAAAAAGATAGAAAGATGCGAATGTGTGTAGATTACAGGGACTTGAACAAGGCCGTCCAAAAGATAATTTCCCGTTGCCTCACATTGATACTCTGGTGGATAACACAGCAGGATATTCACTATTTTCTTTCATGGATGGCTTTTCTGGATACAATCAAATAAAGATGCATCCGGAAGATATAGGAAAGACCATATTCATCACTTTGTGGGAAACGTTTTGCTATAAAGTGATGCATTTTGGATTAAAAAATATGGGAGCAACCTATTAAAGAGCCATGGTGACCTTATTCCATGACATGATACACAAAGAAATTGAGGTTTATGTCGATGATATGATTGCAAAATCTAAAACTGAAGAGGAGCATGTTCAAGTTTTGAGAAAATTGTTTTTGAGATTGAGGAAGTTCCAGCTCAAGCTTAATCCAACAAAATGCACCTTTGGAGCCAGATCAGGGAAATTACTAGGTTTCATAGTCAGTGAAAAAGGAATTGAGGTCGACCCAGACAAAGTCAATGCAATATGAGATTTGCCTCCACCACACACTGAGAAGGAAGTTCGAGGTTTTCTAGGAAGACTGAATTATATTGCCCGGTTCATTTCACAAATAACTAAGAAATGTGACCCCAAATTCTGTCTTTTGAAGAAACATAATCTGGGTGTATAGGATGAGGAATGTCGGAGGGCTTTTGACAAGATCAAACAGTACTTGTCCAATACTCCAGTGCTATCACCACCTAGCCCAGATAGACCATCAATATTGTATTTAACGGTGTTGGAAAATTCCATGGGGTGCGTGTTAGGCCAACATGATGAAGCAGAAAAGAAAGAAATGGCAATATACTATCTCAGTAAAAAATTCACTGATTGTGAAATGAGGTACTTATTTATTGAGAAATTATGTTGTGCTTTGGTTTGGACAACACGGAGGTTACGACAATACATGTTGTATCACAAGACTTGGTTAATTTCAAAGTTAGATCCTTTAAAGTATATGATGGAGTCGACAGCTTTAAATAGAAGAATGGCTAAATGGCAAATTTTGCTTTCTAAATTTGACATAGTGTATATGAGTCAAAAGGCCGTGAAAGGAAGTGCAATAGCTGACTTTCTAGCCAGCAGAGCCTTGGAGGATTATGAGCCTTTGAACTTTGATTTTCCAAACGAGGACTTGATGTATGTGGCAATCGCTGAAGGAAATTCCCAAATAGATCATATGTGGAACCTAAACTTTGATGGAGCCTCAAATGCTGTGGGTAACGGAATTGGGGCAGTCTTGGTATCTCCAAGCGGAGATCATTATCCTATTGCTAGCAAATTGGATTTTGATTGCACGAACAATATGGCAGAATATGAAGCATGTATTATGGGCATTCGTGCAGCTATTGAACGTAAAATCAAAGTGCTAAAAGTGAATGGGGATTCCGCATTGGTGATATATCAACTCAAAGGAGAGTGGGAAACAAGAGACCCTAAACTGATCAATTATCGAAAGATGGTTCTTGAATTAATGGACAAGTTTGATGACATCACTTTCTGTTATCTCCCTCGAGATAAAAACCAGATGACTGACGCATTGGCCACCCTAGCCTCTATGATCCAAGTGAACAAGTTAGAGGAAGTGAAGCCTATTCAAATGAGTATTTATGAAACCCCAGCTCATTGCTATAGTGTTAAGAAGAGGAAAAAGATGATTATCCTTGGTACCTGAATATATTGTGATATGTGAAAAATCATGAGTATCCAGATCAAGCGACAGAGAATGATAAGAGAGCATTGAGAAGAATAGCCACTAACTATGTCCTCGACAGGGAAATTCTATACAAAAAAGGAAGGGATCAGGTACTGTTAAGATGTGTGGACACAGTGGAAGCTAGAAAAATTCTAGGAGAGGTCCATGAGGGTATTTGCGGAACACATGCAAATGGTTTCATAATAGCCAGGCAGATCATGAGATTCGAGTCCTACTGGTCCACTATGGAAAGAGATTGCATCAATTATGCTAAGAAGTGTTATAAATGCCAAATTTATGGTGATAAGATGCACGTACCTCCTTCACCTCTTCATGTTATGACTTCTCTGTAGCCTTTCTCTATGTAGGGTATGGACGTCATTGGGCTAATATCGCCGAAATCTTCTAATGGGCATCGTTTCATCTTTGTGGTTATTGAAAATTTTACCAAGTGGGTGGAATCTGCTTCATATGCAAATGTCACGAAGTCAGCAGTTAGCAGATTCTTGAAAAAGGGGATCATATGCCGATATGGAATGCCTAAGAGGATCATATCCGATAATGCACTAAATTTGAACAATAGCGCAATAACGGAGGTCTGCAATCAATTCAAGATCAGGCATCATAACTTGTCGCCATATCGCCCAAAGATGAATGGCGCGGTAGAAGCAGCTAATAAAAATATCAAGAAAATTGTGGGGAAAATAACTGAGACTTATAAAGACTGGCATAAAAAATTACCATTTGCTCTCTTTGCTTATAGGACGTCTGTCAGGACTTCGACCAAGGCAACACATTTCTCTCTGGTTTATGGAATGGAAGCAGTTTTACCTATTGAGGTTAAAATCCCTTTTCTCCGGATATTGGCGGACTTTATGTTGGATGAAGCAGAATGGGTCCAATCTCAATACGATCAGTTGAATTTAATAGAGAGAAAAAGGTTAAAAGCTATTCAACACGGCAGATGTATCAAAGGTGAATGATGCGAGCCTACAACAAAAAGGTTCATCCAAGAGAATTCCACGATGGGGACCTAATGTTGAAAAAGATCCTTCTTATACAAAAAGATTTTAGAGGAAAATAAATGTCAAATTAGGAAAGCCCATATGTTGTAAAGAAGCCTTTTCTAGAGGAGGTTTAATCTTGAGTGAGATGGATGGTAAAAACTTGCCAAACCCTGTAAACTCGGATGCAGTCAAGAGGTACTTTGCCTAAAAGGAGGAGGGATCAAGGTGAAAATCCACAAAGGGCACTTTGAATCCTAAAAAGAGACTAAGGTGAAAACCCACAAAGGGTGAATAAAAAAAGAGAGGAGAGGCCAGGGTGAAAAACCCGTAAAGGGCGCCTTGAGACCAAAAGGGATTTGAGTTGAAAATCTGAAAAAGGGCGATTCAAATTTTGATCAGAATGAGGCATGTGGTGATTTTGCTATACCTAAATCAACAGGAAACGGTAGGCGACATCTTGGGGCATCGACAAAGTTCTGTAGATCTCCTAAACACCTGTCTTGCTCAAAACGGTTCCTAGAAGTTTGTACAAAGAAGTTCAAGCTGCGATATCTAGGGCACTTGGTTTTCATGTTACTTGTTGTTCTTGGAAAACTTTATTCTTTTCTATTCTTGGAAAACTTTGTTCTTTTCAAGATACTTGCTCTTAATCAATTCATTTTCTATCATCTTTGATAATTTAATCATTTCGAGTTATGCCCAAATTAATTTCTTATTCAGCCCTTTTGCAAGCATGTTGCAATAGAATAATGATTAATGGACTAATAAAACTTTCACAAATGAAGTTTTGAATATTACTCTAGAAGTTTCTGAATAATACAGTAATCTGAAACAAGACTATTGTTTAGAAAGCACCAAGCTCAAAGGTTGGAAATCTAAGAAGGAAAAGTCTAAATTAAGACTATCCCTTCAAATTTTGTTGTCAAGATATTTATTGAACAAAATGACAAGATGTCGTGTTGGTGATAAATTTTAAATGAACAAGCAAGCAAAAATCATCGAATAATAAAAGGAGGTTACTCTTGGAGAAGAGAATTATTCATTAGTGCGTAAGCATTCAAACGATGAAAAGGACCAAAGAGCTTCTCATTCTTTATCCTTGGACTGCGATAGGGGAGGCCAAATTTTTCTACCCTTGGGTTACAGTGGGAGAAAGATGGTACAAATTTTGCATCCCAGTAGATTGAACTTTGAAGTTTATAGTGGGGGCAACCTAATTAAGTATTTCTTTGGAGACGCTGGCCGAACAAGAAAGTGTTGTAGCACGTCAGTGACAAAACCTTAATAAACTTCGAGCAATGACAATCTAAACGATAGAGAATGATCATTCTCGAAAAAATGACATTCTACATTCATGCATACAAATCTAGTTAGGAGCATTTGATTCATTTTGATCATGACATCCTAATCATTAGGCATAATTAGGTTCATAAAATGAATTGTACAGGTCATGTTCTTCAGAGAACAGATCAGTAAAACCACAGATCTTATCTCTCTGAAGTTGCAGAACAGCAAATCGCATCCAGTCTTATCTCCCTGAAGTTGCAGTGGAGCAGACAGAAGAAGCTAATCCTATCTCCCTAAAGTTACAGTGGAGCAGATTAAAACCACAAATCTTATCTCCCTGAAGTTACAGTGGAGCGGGCTAAAACCACAAGTCTTATCTCCCTGATGTAGCAGTGGAGCAGACAGAACAAGCAATCTTATCTCCCAGAAGTTGCAGTGGAGCGGATTAAAACCACAAATCTTATCTCTCTGAAGTTGTAGGAGAGCAGATCGCATCTAGTCTTATCTCCCTAAAGTTGCAGTAGAGCGGACAGAAGAAGCTAATCCTATCTCCCTAAAGTTGTAGTGGAGCGGATTAAAACCACAAGTCTTATCTCCCTGACGTTGCAGTGGAGCAGACAGAAGAAGCTAATTCTATCCCCCAGAAGTTGCAGTGGAGCAGATTAAAACCATAGATCTTATTTATCTGAAGTTACAGAAGAGCAGATCGCATCTAGTCTCATCTCCCTGAAGTTGCAGTGGAACAGACAGAAGAAGCTAATCCTATCTCCCTGAATTTGCAGTGGAGAACCACAAGTCTTATCTCCCTAACGTTGCAGTGGAGCAGAAAGAAGAAGCTAATCTTATCTCTCGAAAGTTACAGTGGAGCAGATTAAAATCACAGATCTTATCTCTCTGAAGTTGCAGAAGAGCAGATCGCATCCAGTCTTATCTCCCTGAAGTTGCAGTGGAGCGGATTAAAACCACAAGTCTTATCTCCCTGAATTTGCAGTGGAGCAGACAGAAGAAGCTAATCTTATCTCCCTGAAGTTGCAGTGGAGTGGATTAAAACCACTGATCTTATTTCTCTGAAGTTACAGTAGGGCAGATCGCATCCAGTCTTATCTCCATGAAGTTACAGTGGAGAGGACAGAAGAAACCAATCCTATGAAGTTGCAGAGCAGATCGCATCAAACTTACCTTTAAAGTTGCATTAGAATAAGTTGAAGCTACAAGTCTTGTCTCCCTGAAGTTGCAGTGGAATAGACTAAAGATAGCAAATTTTATTCTTTGGAGAAGCTACAAGGTACAAGTCCTATCTCTTTGACGTTGCAGTGGAGTGGATCGAAGCACCAATTCCTATACCTATGAAGATGTAGTAGAATAGAATGAGGCTACTGGAAGATGAAGAGCACCAAGATCCAGTATGACTAGGCAAAATTGGCCATTTTTAAAACTTTTTGCTCCGTTGTCGTTACACGATAACGAGAAAAGAGGGGCAACTGTAATACCCAATTATTGCCTGGGCCCGCATGCAGAAATAATAAAACAAAAACAAAAAATAAAAAAAATAAAGTCCAATATTTAAGATCCATTTACATGGCCCAATATTATTACAAGCCCAAAACCTAAGATTTACCCTAGCCCAATTTCAATATGGCCCAAAACAAATGTTCAGAAGCAGCAACCCTAGCCGTATATGCCCAGCGCCGCAGCCCAGCCTCTGCCCTCGTACGTGAGCCGCCACACGACTTGAAACTAGCCCTCCGCCATGTTTGCCTGCAAAAGGGACTAGGAGAGTCCAATACCAACACAAACACAATGTAAAAGTAGAGAAAATAGGAGGATTTTGGGCTATAAAAGACCCCGATTCTAAGTATTTTTTTGAGGGAGAAATAAAAAGAAAAGAAGAAAATCAAATCAAGATCAGTTTTAAAGGTAGTTATTTTTCGTTTCAGCTCATTTATTCACTTATTTATTTATTATTTTGTTTTAAAGAAGACCAAAATAAAAAAAGGTTAAAAAATCATACCTTTATGGCGGAGGAGGTGTCGATTCCGATGAAAATCGGCTTTCATGGGTTCGGGAGTTAAAAAAATAAAAAAATGGTGATTTTTCATTTTTCGGCCACCGTAGGTGGCAGCGCCGTCACCGACGACCGGCGGCCGCCGCGGTGGTCCAACGACCAGAGTTCATCCGACCTTGGGGGCTGTTGCAGAGAGTAAAGGGGAAATGAATTCAGTTTTTTGGGAAAAAGGGGTTTAAAATGATTTTTTTTAAAAAAATTTGACTTTTATAAGCTCTGTAAAACGACGTCGTTTTGGGGCTGATTCTAATAGCCCAAAACGGCGTCGTTTTGTTTCAGAACCCACGCATTGACCCGACCCATAGCTAGGATTCGCGCGTTTCTTAAAAATGGATTATTTTAGCGCGCAGTCCTTCCGCATTTTTTGTTTGTTTCAATTCAGTCCTATTTTCATTATTTTATTTTTTTAAAATTAGCCTTCTTAATTTTTTTTTTGCGCATTACAATTTAATCCCTGAAACGCTGCGAAGAAGACACGTTCCAAAGGATGGTTTATTTTTCCATTTGGTCCTCCCCTCTTTAGAGCGTACCCAATCTAGTCCTTATTCATTTTATTTTAGGATCCATTACATTTTTCCTCCAAAATTTATTTTGTTTTCAATATGGTCCAATATTTAATTTAATTTATTTTTAACTATATTTTATTACTCTTTAGTGTTTTAATATTTAAGCTTAATATTATTTTAAATTCATCATTAACATTTTATTTTAAATTTATCGTGTGTTATTTTATATTTTTTTATGTAAATTCAATATAACTTGCATACATTTTTTTTTGTTTTTATATAATATGTTTTAAAAGTCTTTTTTTTCTTTTATATGTTTCTATGCTTTAAAGACTTATATGAAAATATTTTTATAATATACTATTTTTATAGATACATATATAATTCATATTAAGTTATTTCTTATTCTATATGTATATTATTGGTACTCTAAAAGTTTTTATATATTTTTTATTCAAATAAATAGATGTATATTATTTTGTATACTACCTATTGTGGTTTTCTTTTTACACGATATTTATCTTAAAATTCATTCAGATATTATCATTTCACATAATATTTATCTTTTATCTTTATTATAATTTATTTCAAACTCATATATATATATATTGTCTGTTTTGAAATATTATACATATAATTTGTTGTTTGTATTAATGATTTTAAATTTCCTTTTTGTATCTTTTATTTTTTTATTGTACTTTATTTGTGTTAATTGGTTCAGTATTTCTTTCAAAATTGACTTTAAATTTATTAGTCTTTAATGTTAGTATTTGCATAATGTAGGGTTGAGGTTATTGTTGCTATGTTTGTTTGTATTTATCTATTGATTATTTGTGTTTATTAGGGTACGTTTTAATTTCGAGTTATCCTTTTGCATTGTATGTTATCATTTCATCGCATTTTTAGTTCGTTTAAAAGGTTGTATTTGGTTTAAATATTGAAATTGTTTTTATCCATAAGTTTTCAATATATTCGGTATCCTAAATTCTCGAGAAGATTGTGCCCTAACTTACTGGGCTTCAATTTTACCCGTTGAATTTAAATAATCGAGTATTTCTTCTTCAACAAGAGCATAAAAATTTCAAACCAAAGTTGATTCTCGGGATTTCAAAATGTTGTGTCGTAACTCGCTGGATATGACATTTTGTTACCTTGAGTTAAGGATTTCTAAAAATAAAGGCAATATTCAATATTTTAGAATTTTGAGAAATTGAACCCTGACTTACTGGGTTCTGATTTTTTTCATTTGACCTAAATAACCGAACATCCTTCTCAAACTTAGATGCAAGAATTTTAAAAGTCAAAAGACAAACTTAGTTTCGAGAATTAGAAATGCTGCACCCTAACTCACTGGGTGTAACATTTTATTTCTTCAAAATAAGAGGGTCTTATCATCCGAGTCAATTTATTCAAATTTTCTTTTAGAAAGAATCGTGTTTTCAAATCTTTTTCATTTGACCTTAAGACATTAAATAATTAATTTGGTACCAGTTTTGGGCGTTACGAGGGTACTAATCCTTCCTCGTACGTAACTGACTCCCGAACCCGTTTTTTTCTAAAACTCGTAGACCAAGATCATTTTTTAGGTGATCCAATCACACTTCAATAAAAGATTGGTGGGGACTCCAATTTTCATTTTTAAGTCGACAACTAATTTTTGTTTTCAAAAAGTGGTTTCGACAGAGATTAAAAAGTGTTTTTCAATCCAAATCATGATTTCAAATCAACAGTAGTGGTAAACAAGTAGCTTTCCAAACTAATTTATGTCTTTAGATTTTAAGTCGAGCCAAAAAAATTAAAAAGTTTAGCCTTTTGCTTTTGTAAATGTGTTTTTGGCTGAAATTAATTTCTCATTCTTATTAAAGAAGTCTAGCATATCTTGTACTTTACGATACATGTCTAAAATAGAGATATATCTAAAATAGACTCTCTCTTTTTCAAAAGTACTTTTTGATAACAATAATACATACTGTCAAACTTTTATAAGTCACTTCTCGAAAATATTTTTCCACAACATTTTTCAAAAGTACTTTTTAACCTAAATGCTTAATTAGTACTAGATCTTTTTTTTATATTATAAGATAATTGTTAAATTTTACTTTTGATCCCTCCACTTGTTTTTTAAGATTATTTAACAATGACCAGATTTCAATTTCAGCCCTTATATTACACTCAAGTTTGAGATTAATCTCTATCCTTTAATTTTAACATAATTTGGTAACTCAACTTTTACAATGTCATTAATTATTCTAAATATATTATTCTAATAAAAATGCTAATCTGAACATCAAGAGTTGTTAACATCGTTAAATATTTTTGTTAAATTTAGTCCATTGCAATGTCTTGTTTTTTTCTTTTTTTCTTTTTTGTTAATGGCTACCAAGTATTTAAAAAAAATCAATATGACATATAATCAAATTTAACATAAAAGTTTTAAATGTATTAACAGTTAGACTTGGATTTTTAGATTACAAAAAAACGAGAGAGACTAAATTCTAAAAATTAAAAATATGAAGATTAAATTTAAAATATATGAAAAATTAGCTAAAAAAATTTTAACCCAATGCCAAACTAGTTGAAAACTAATAGATAAAGAGTCGGGAATCGGTTACTGGCGGTTGTATAATAATATTAGGTTTTCATCATTAATTAATTTGTTACTATTTTTTTCAAATCCACCTAGGTCGCTAATCAATTAAGGAAAAATTAACTTCTCTGAAACTATATAGAACTTGATCTTCAATTTTAATTTTAATGTGATAATCTACAAGATGAAAATTATGGTATACATATAGAAGACAAATGAATAGATATACCTGAAGATCAAGTGGAGCAAGGAACGTCACATAATCTGCTATGTTGAAATGTCTCGATAACTTGAGGCTCTCTTGAATAAGCAGTTTCAAGTCGAATTTATCATCTTTACTTCGGCCTATGATCATTCTATATACATGATATCCTCCATCAATTCAATTACCTTGGCACTAAGATCCACCACTTGGCCACTTGCCACTACGTACCCTATTTATCTGATCCGCCAACGACTCCACCTCCCTCCTCCTAATCCGCTCGAACAATTCTACTTTCGATGAACTAAGAAGTTGCAGGGTGCACCATTTCCTCACTGTGCGCCAGTATGACCCGTATGGTGCAAAAACCAAGCCTTTGTTACCATAGGAGACGTAATCAGCAAATTGGAGTTTTGGCCTACTGGCGAAAACAACATCGTGGGTCTCTAGAAATAGCTTTGCCGCTTCAGGTGATGACACCACAATTGTTGGGACATTGCCTAGCCTTATTGACATTATTGACCCATATTTTTTTGCTAAGTTGCTAAGGCTTCGGTGTGGTAGCTGGCCTAGCATGTAGAGGTTGTCGATAATTGGTAGGGTCTTGGGTCCGGGGGGAAGATTCTTTCCATTTTTAAACTTCTGTTTTGGCAGCGAGGTGATGAAAAATAAAGAAATCAGAGTTGCGAAGAAGGCTAAGAGAAAGGCATATGTTGGGATTGAAGATGCCATTTTAGCTCCAGAAAAGAGACGATGGGAGTTGAGAGGAGGGAGTGTGGTAAGCTTTATATTGCTATGTTGTGGGGCTTGAGAGGTGGGACTCGTAAGTTTTATATTGTTATTTTATTACCTAATTGGATATGTCCCTTATAAATTAAATATTAAAGATTTAAATTTATTTTTTTAATTCTATTAGTTATAAAATTTAAAAATTATTAAAAAGATCATAAATAAAATAAAAAAGGTTATAAAATTTTTAAAATTATAAATATTTTATTAAAAATAAAAATACGGACCCAATAAAAGCATAGGGGTCAATTTTTTTTTTTAAATCTTATAACCATTAGGTTTTAATGGGCAAGTATTTTTTATTTTTAATACAATTTTATAGTTTTATAATATTTATAAATTTTGTTTATAATTTTTATAGTTTTTTAAAATAATTTGGATAAACTATCTAGTTGGTCACCCAATTTTTAAGGTGTTTTCATTTTAATCACTTAAACATTAAATCTCTAATGATGTTAATTGTACACGCTACACCATATTTGTACTTTCATTTCAGGTGGCTAATTTACTCAACTTTAAGTAGATGGGCTAAAATGAAATCTAAAGTATAGTACAAGAATCAAGTTTTTCAGTGAGGAATCAAGTATTGCAATTTAGTTTGATTTAGGGAGAAAGTAGGGAAAAAATGAAAATGGCCATTTGGCCGAGCGACTTGGGGAAGGGAATTAACTTCCCTTTTGGCTCTCCCCTACCCCAGTTAGAAATATATAGAGTTGGCAAACGGATAAGCTCAGGCAAGTTCAGATTGAGTTTACTTCGAACTAGGATTTATCTGGACTCAAATTTTTTTAGGCTCGAATCAGTTCGAGTGTATGATCTACTACAGGCTCGGATTTTTTAGATTCGGGCTTAAATTGAGCTAAGCAGGCTCTAACGAATTCAAATTGTTTTGAATTTTATCAGTTATAAATATTTTAATTCGAATGTAATAGTTCATTTTATTTTTATACGATGAAAATGCAATCCAAATTTACCTTATAAAAAAGTATAAATTATATAAATATTTAATAGAGTTCTTTTATATAAAATAATTAATTAAAGTGTTATTGTATGTAAAATTTATTATTAATGATACTATATGAATTAACGAAAAATATATTTTATTGTTTATTATTATATTATATTGATAATTGAATAACTTTTTATCTTTCTTATTAAATTATAAACCTAATACTCATATTTTGAAATATTTATTCCAATTAATCAAAAAATATTTATTCCAAAATGCAAATATATTATACTAAGCCCAAATCCAAATAATATACACATTACTAAACTAATTATAGCCCAAATCTAAAGTCTAAAATAGAAAGAAATTAAGCAAAATACCCAAATATAATTTGTAAAAGTTAAACCCCAATTTAAAATCAAATTCAATAAAGATAATATTTTATTAAAATATTAAATTTTTAATAATATTTTATGTATTGCTAGTTATAATTATAAACATTTATTTTAATAATATAACTATTGATGCTATACCTTTTATTATAATCTATAATATAATAATAGTTATATATATTAATACTTATAAAATATATTATTTCATTATATACTACTCGATCACATACTATAATAATAGAGTAATACATAATATATTAATTATTATAATATATTATTATTTATTATTATGTTGGTTGAAATATGCTCTAATTCTCTATACTTTTCGTACATCTAAAAGTTAACCCTTCTATTATATTATGTATTAATGCTATATCATGAAATAGAATATTAGTTATATATGTATTAACAGTTTTAGTAATAGTTATACACTATAAATTTTAATAGTTATTAATTTTATATCTATATTTTTTATTAAGCCTTTTACTGAGTTGATGTCACCCATCAATTGGGTCCCGACTCTGTTAGAGAAATTATGAAAATATCATTCTGAAATTAAAATAAGTTGTATTATTTAAGGGTAGTTTAGTCTTTTTATTTTAATAAAAACAAATAAAAATATGCATATGATGGAATTTGAACTCACACCAACTGAATTAATAAAATCTTAAATTTACCACTAAACTAAAGCTTCATTTTAATATTTTTATATGTTTTTATTTTAAGTGCACAATTTATTATCTCATTAGTTGTATATATCTATACTATTTATTAAGCATTTGACTGAGTTGGTGTTACCCATCAACCGGGTCCCAACTTAGTTAGGGAATCACTAAAATATCATTTCATTTGAAAAGTAAGTTATATGATTATGTGGGTATTTTCATTTTTTATATTTTTATAAATTAATAAAAATTTATCCATAATGAGATTTGAACTAGGGACACCATACATATAAAACTTTTTCATTTATGGTTTGAACTAAAGCAATTTTTAGTTTTTACTTGAAATTTTAATAAGTATATTTGTATTCTAAGTTTTTATATATTTGATTGGGTTAGTGCCATAAATGAACATAACACAAACTCATGATTAATGACAAAACATTGATAAACAATTATATTCATATAGTATTCTTAATCTGATGTGTTTTTGTGTTTAAATTTCATTTTACTCACAATTTAGTTTAAGTTTTTTGTTTTAATATTGTGCATAATTCATGTGTTATTATTAATTAGTTTCAAATCATAGTTTTCATTGTTCCTTTTTAAACTCACATTTGTGTTTTAAATACGTGATTTTCACACACATACATGTGTGATAAAATTTCTAGTATTTATTATACATATAGTTATAGAATTAAAAATATTTTATATTAAATTAATATTTTAAAAAATTGTTTCGATTTATAATTTAACATAAAAATTTATTATCAATTACTTTTCCTATTAATAGAATTTCAATATAAATATGTGATGCCTATGAATAAATTTTCATAAAATAAAAATTAATTATTTTTATTTTAAGTAATAACATGAAAATATATTAATTATTAATCTGTATTATGATTGTTCAGTTATGAATTTGAGTTTTGAGTTAAATTTATCTTGAGTTCGGACCATATCGATTTCAAACTCGAATTCCATAAACTCAAATTTGCTTAAGCTCAGATTTTATCGAACTAAAATTTTTTTGAGATCAAACTTTTTTAAGCTCAAATCTATTATAATCTCAACCCTTTTCGAGCTCAACTCTATTTTTCCAACTTTACAAATATATATAAAATTTATTTATTTTCCTTATCGCAGACATGCAACTATAATAATAATAATAATAATAATAATAATAATAATAAAGCCAATTTTACTTTTTTGAACATGTTATATTTTGTTTTTAAGATATAATAATTAGAAGAAGAAGAAAAAGTTGTTCACAATTTATCTTTCATTAAAAAAAAGGAATATACAATCTTTTGCAAAAAAAAGTTCAAAATATTTATTCATAAAATATTTGTACTTTATGTCTTCGTATTTTTTCTTCGTTTTTTCATAATTTTGTATTCTCGATTCTTCTCACTAATTTTGTATTCACTAATTCTTGGAACAATGTTATTTACTATACTGAAAATTTTGAGGTATTACATTTATTTTATTAAATGATTATTGTATAGCCAATTTTGGCCCGGGCCTAAAAACTAATAAACAAAAGAGTCCATTTACAACAAAATTTAACCCAAATACCCTAGCCCAATTTTACAATTACAAAGCCTAAAACTCTAGTGGCCCAATAAGCCCAAAACCTAATCTAATCTTCAGTAAAAAAAAGGGGGTAGAAACTCTAGCCTCCTAACCTTTGCCACCGCTGCGCCACCTGCTCTGCCACCGCCACGCCACCTGCTCTGCCACCAACTCCACCTGCTCTACCACTCCACTTGCACCTGCAAACAAGTCAAGATCAGCACCAACAGCAAGAACAAGGGCTATAAAAGCCGAAATACAATGTAAAAATAAGGAGGGATTTTTTCTTTTATTTTTCTTCTTTTCTTTCGGTTAAAGTCGAATGTGCTGTAAAGAAGAACTTCTTATTCCTTTTTGGACGAACATTTTATGAAATTAAAAAAAAAGCATTTAAGGTGATTTGTTCCTTTCACTTTCTAGGTTCTTCGTTTTTATTTTTTTTCTTAGTGTTGTTTTGTTTTACTTTTGTTTAAATTAACAAAATAATAAGAAACCTGGAAAGGAAACTTACCTGAACCGCCTCGCAAGCGTCATCATCGGAGTCCTTCTTCAGGTCACCGAAGTCGGACAGGGAAGGCGGCGTTTGGAGTCTCTTCCCACGGCCCTTAGGCCATGAAGGCTCGGTCTTTAGTTGGCCCTTGAAGAGTGGTTCGAAAAAATGACTTCTGGCCTCCTAACCTCCGCTTACGGCGAGCCCGACGGTGGCCCATTCGGCCGACGACGAGGAGTTGAGAAAAGAGTTTTTTTTTATTTCTCTGCAGTTTTTTTTAAACAAACCCTAAAAATGTTTTTTTTTTTTTAGAAAATTTGCTTTAAGTAAGGGTTATTAAACGGCGCCGTTTAGCTTGGCCTCCCTAGACGCCAAAATGGCGTCGTTTTGGGGAGGCCGACCCGACCTGACCCAGTTATCTAGAGGATCTGCGTGTTTTTCTCCTGAGGGTCTATTTGCGCAATAGATCCCTCCGCCTTTGCACCTTGTTTCAATGTGGTCTTTTGTTTTTCCTGATTTTGGCCACAAAATTTTGGCTGCTGTTTCAATCTGGTCCGGAGACCATGCGCATGGGCCTGCTAGAACAGCACCGTTTCATCAATGGGGAAATATTGCCTTTCAGGCCCTCCTCCTGTTGCGCGTGTCGTGATTTAATCCGTTTCTTTGTCTTTTCATTTTTGATTTCGCCCCCTAAGATTTTGTTTATTTTCAATTTAATCTTGTTTTGTTGTTTTAGCTATTTTTATTATTAAATTAATTATTTTAATCTTGTTACTACTATTATATTATACCATTAGTTTTATATTATTATTGTTATATTTTTATTTTATATTTACTTATTTAAATTTAAATATATTTTTCCTATTATTATTACTATTATAACTATTTATATATATCTTTATATCTTATTATATATATCTATATATCTTATTGTATATATATATATCTCTTTATAAACGTTTTTTTATAGCTTATATTTACATACATACGTTTTGTTATATATTCATATATATATCTATATCCATCATACATTTTTTTTATAATATATATATATATACGTCTATAATTTTTTTTCCATATATATATACATACTTATATATATTATTTATACTTTATATGTATACATATATATACATATACACACTTGCACATTTTATATTTCATAATTTTAAATATATATACACATATTCTTCTTATTTTTATTTTTTATTTTTACGTATATACACATTTCTTTTTATCATTTTATAACTTACATACATATCTACGCACTTATATACATTTTTAATTTTCATATATATATTTCATATCTTATTATATATATATCTTTATTTGTAATTTTCATATCTATATACTTTATATCTTATTTATCTATATATCTTTATATACATATTTTTAATTTTCATATATATACATATACCCTTTTGTATTTTTATAATTATATTCACGTAACCGATTCTCAAACCCGTTTTTCTAAATTTCGTGGACCAAAATCGTTGTTTTAATAAAATTAAATTGTTTATTAAAAATAACCACTTTTCAAGGTGGCCTGATCACACCTCATCAAAAAGGATCGGTGGCGACTCCCACATTCGATTTCATTTTTTCAAAACCCAAGTCGACCCCATTTTGTCAAAAAAATGGTGTCAACAATTATTTTCCGTCTTCTTTAAAAAAACTTGTATTTGTCAATTATATATCATATAATATTTTCTCTTATTAAAATAATTAAATTCAAAAAATACCTAAAATGAAATGTATTGAGTTATCTCAATTATTATATCCAAAAAATTAAATTTGCGAACACACGTTTTCTAGAATGTGTATTCATTTAAAATTTTTAATTATTATCAAATTTTAAAATTTTAAAATAAAAGGTTAATATTCTCATTTTTTTATTTCATTTCCAATAATATTAAAATAAAAATACTATTAAATTTGTGAAGACACAGGATTTAAACTTATAATCTAAGGGTAAACTAAAACCTTACCACTAAACCAATTATAAACTCATTCTTACCAATAACTCATGGAAAATATCCAAAATTCAAGAAAAAAGATTTGAATACAAGATCTCAATCACACACCTAAAACTCTTAACCACTAAACCAAATTAATCACTTTACACAAATACAAACAGAGAAATTAAATAATTTTGGGGGTTACAATAAGTAACCAAATGCCCTAATTTCAAGGGCTGAGTTATATTCCCCATACTTTGGTCGATTTCTCTAAGAGAGAGCAAGGGTCGAATGCCTTAGGTCGGGTTGTGGGGTGGTTACTAATGAGGTCAGGTTGTTGTCATGTGTAGAGCTTAAACTGTTGATGTAGTGTCGACATTTCCGGAGCAATCTGGTGTGTGTCCTAACCATACATGATCAGTGTGTATGGTGATAACCGAATGTATTTGTGCCCTAATTGTAACTATCCGATTGTGATTTGTGGTCTTTTTTGGTGGAGGTCGAATGTAAGAATCCCCTAATTGTGATGTCCTCTATTAGCCGAATATTTTTTTCTGGTGGAGGTCGAATGTAAGAATCCCCTAATTGTGATCCCCTAATTGTAACTTGACAACTTTTTTCCTATTGAGGCCTAAACTCTTTTTTTATTCAACTTAGGCCATAAACTTGACAATTCTCACGTGGGGGTCTAAACTAGACAATTGTTCCTACATTGGGGCTTGAACTCTTTTTTTATTTTTGTCAAAAATAGTCCTTAAACTTAGTAATTGTTCCAATATTAGGATATGAACTTGACAATTGTTCTCACAAAAAATTAAAATTCCAATTAGAAACAATTGTCAAGTTTAAGGCTTAACTTTAATAAAAAGAATTTAAGCCCATGTGAAAAAAATATCAAATTCAAAGCCTTGAATAAAAAAATATAGGCCTGAATTGAAAAATATTACCAAATTCAACCCCAAAAAAAATTTAACCTTTAAAAAACTACCATAAATTCCAAAAAAAACAAACGTGTCAGTGATGGTCTGCCATGTGTTATTTTCTAATTTCGCATTGAAATTCGACACCACGTTTCGTTGATAAAAAAATATATTATTATTCTATATATTTAAACTTTAAACGTTAACATCCATCACATGGCTCACGTCGCACATTTTCCGTTAAAAATTAATTTATGTAAAAATATATTAGATAAAAGCCTTTTTTTTTTAGGCTTTTTTATCTAAATAATATAAAAAATAAAATTAATAACTAAAATGGTATGCACATAAGATTATTTATGAAAATAATATAATTTTATTGGTGCTGAAATGTAATGATCTAAAGTATTCAGAGACCTATTATGCAATTTTTTCTATTTACAATTGTTGCTAAAAAAAAAAAGTGCCGCCTCACAGTGTGGCGGCACCAAACTTTAAATATGGTTAATTTCCTTGTAAGGCCTCATTATTTATTATTATTTTTATTCTACTTCAATTCACTATATTATATTTAAACAAGCCCTTAATCTATTTTTTGTAGTTAAATAAGCCCTTAACTTATAGTTTTTACTCATAAAAGCCTTTTATTTTAATATTAAAGTAAATATATATTTTTTTGAATTTCAAGCTCTTATCTTATTTTTTTGTTGATGCAATAAAAATTATATACACTTTAACATCAACATAAAATCTCAAAAAGTAATAAAAATTTTCAAAAGAGTAGTTAAGAATATCAAGTATATAAGCACTCTCAAGAAATTTAAAATTTTTATTTTTTTTTAATAAAGTATTCTCATCAAATTCACATCAACATAAAATTTGAATTAGTTTATATTTTTTTAAATAGCTTTACTTTGGGTAAAATATATTTACTTTAATATTAAAATAAATGGCTTTTATAAGTAAAAACTGGGCATATCATTTCAGTAATTAATTTTATTTATTATATTATTTAGGTAAAAAAGCCCTTTTTTAATACAAAATTAAAGAGTTTAATTGTTTCTTTAGTTATAAGTATAATAAAATTTGTAAAACATAACTATCAATATTATAGATGGAGTTTGATATAATTTGTAACGTTATACATTAATTTTAATTTGATGTATTGATATAATTAAATTTTAATTTTGGGTTAATTTTTACATTTCACTAACCCATTATTTATGTGACATAATTTTTCGTTAAGTACAAATTGTATCAAAATTCATGTATAATTTTAATATTTATCCCAAATTCTAAATATAAATAGTATATATGTATTTAAAGGTAATTATTTGATACATTCGCCTATGGAGTTATATAAACTCTACAATTGAGTTGAGGGTGTAACAAGTGACATATTTATTTATATATTATTATTTTTTTATTTTTAAACTCCACAAGTAAGTTATTACACCCTAAATCCGCTTATAGAGTCCAAAAAACTCCTTAAACATATATGAGATAATTTTTCTTATTTAAATAATAATGATAAAATATAACAATGACAAAGTACAGTCAAAATGTTATTTAAAGTGGACTAAAACTTGATTGACACTCTCATTTTTATGTAACAATTAAGAGTACATTAGCTCAAGCACGCATAAACAAATATTTTCTTCTTACTTAATGGTTTAAAAGAATTTATAAGTAAAAGATTGTATCAAGAAAATAAAATATGAAAACTTAAATTTCTTAAAATCTCATTTAAAGCGACAACTTATTCCAATATTACCACACCAACACAAATTTTGATCTTATCTGCTATTATTTAGGTTGCTAAACCAAGTAAACGGTAAGTTGGCTTTGCAAGCAAATGAGTAGCCCTTGGCAATGAAAGACCAAAGATTTCAGTCATGTTTAGTTCGTCGGGCAACATTCCATCAGGTAACTCCCAATTAAAGCAATGGACTAATTGAGCTAAAATTAGACTCACGTTGATTAGCGCTAAATGCATTCCAGGGCAACCTCTACGACCTGATCCGAATGGGATGAGCCGGAAATCATGTCCACGAAGATCTATGTTATTATTAATGAATCTTTCCGGAAAGAATTCTTCTGCATTTTCAGACCATATATTCCGGTCTCGACCCATTGACCAGATATTCACTAAGATCCGTGATTTCTTCGGTATGAAATATCCATTAATGACAATATCTTCTAAGGATTCATGTGGAACTAGGAATGGAGCAACTGGATGCAATCTCAGACCTTCTTTCACAACCATATCCAAATACGTTAGTTTCGATAAGTCCGACTCTTCGACAAGTCTATTCCTTCCAACCACAGTTTCCAACTCATGTTGAAGAGCAACCATAACTCGAGGATGCCTCAAAATTTCAGAAAATGTCCACATGATGGCTACAGCTGATGTTTCAAATGAAGCTGCAATCATATCCAATAGTATTGCCTTGATGTTTTTTCTCTTGATTATGTAGGTTTCATCTTTGTCGTGAGGGTTCATTGGTTGATTCAACATGGAAATCATCACATCAACGAAATCCCTATGGGGTTTTCGATCCTCGGCATCGGTCCCTTGCATATGTTCATCAATTATTTTCTCCAATACTGTATCAACTAACTCACTCGCCCTCTTAAGCCTTCGTCCTAATCCCTGGAGATGTTATTAATATATAGTAGTAGTTCTTAAACTAATGTATCATTACAATTATATTCCAAAGTGATAATGGTAGAAGGAAAAAGACAAACCTGGAGGTCAAGTGGAGCAAGATAAGGCACAAAATCTGATATATTGAAAGCTCCAGAGAGATGCATGGTTTGATCAATTAGTGACCTCAAGTTGAATCTATCATCATTGGATCGTCCAAATATAATCTTACACATCATTTTTTCAATAAGCTCGCCGACCTTCTCGCTAAGGTTCACCGTCTCACGCGCTGCCGCTGACTCCTTTACTGATTCAACCAACGACCCTAGCTCCGTTTTCCTTACTGGGGCAAAATATTCAACTTTTGAAGCACTAAGGAGATGCAACGTGCACCATTTCCGAACAGTTCGCCAATAGGAACCGTACGGAGTAAAAGCCATGCCCGTGGAACCATAAGACAAGTACTCCCCGGCTTGTATTCCAGGCCTGCTAGCAAATACAAGGTCATGAGTTTTGAGGAATAGTTCGGCTGCTTCAGGTGATGATACCACTATTGTTGGTACACAGCCTAGCCTTAGTGACATTATGGGGCCATATCTTTTAGCTAGATGGTGAAGATTTTGGTGCGGAAGCTTTCCTAGCATATGGAGGTTGCCGATTATGGGTAGGGCGCGGGGACCAGGAGGAAGTTTCTGCCCATTTTTGTTATGGTTTGATCGGGATTTGGTGGGGCGAAAGATGTAGATGAAGGAACAGAGAGTTCCAAGGAGAGCAAACACTAAAGCTAAGGTTGGAGACATTTTCTTTCTCTCTCTTTGTATTTTTTTTTCTTTTACGGTGGGTTAGGGTTGGTGGGTATGTATAAACTATACACGAAACTAAAGGTATGGAGCCAAGACGGGAATGCCAAACCAATTCGTGATAATAATAAAAATAATAGTCTCGATTAACAAGTGTTAAAGTGTAATTGGAAGGAATGGTTTTTGTTGAAGTAAGAAACATCAGTTTTAAAATCAAATTTATTAGGTTGGACCGCGTGATTTTAATAAGGGAATTACTAGTAATTTACTAGATAAGTTATTATGTAAAGTATAGGGACATAATTGAAGGGAACCAAGAATTGATGGATTAAATGGATTAATAACCAAAGCCCACATCACTAAACCAAGGATATAAGTGCTATTATACCATCACCAAAATATACTTAGCCTTAAATTTTTTATTGCTCTTGAAAAGTGTGGTGTGAAAGTGATTTTGAAATTTTTGATTTAAAATTTTAGTGTTTATATAATATTGTTATTAAAAAAATACTTTTGAAGATATAAAATATTTATTTTAAATATAATATTGCAAAGTAAATAATATATATTTAAATGATATTAAAATTAGTTAATATTATGATATATTATGTTTTGAGTAATATTATGATATATATCATAATATGATAAAAATAATTTATTATTAATATTTTGATACAATATAAATTTTGTTTCAAAGAATAAGCACAAAATATGTACTATGGGAAAGTCTTCTACTATAGCCAAATTTGTTCCAGGAAAATGAAAAATGGAGATATATTTGCATCTTAAAATAAGGAATGTGTACACCAGTTTACAAGGGAAAAATTAAAAATAATTGTTGGGGGTTGAGTTGAAAGTGATTTTGGCAAAAGCCAAAAGTTAAAAAAAGTGCTCATGGATTGATTAAATAAGTACTTTTGAAAAATATTTTTGAACCTAAAAATTAAGTGTTTAGTGCTATTTATTATTTAAAAATTACTTTTTACATTAAGGTCATGTTTGGTTCGCTGTAATGAAATAGAGGTGTAATGGAATAGAGACGTAATAGTAATTCAATTGTTTGGTTGAATGTAATGGAATAGAGGCGTAATAGAATTCTTGTATTTGGTTGAATTGAATGATGTTGTAATAGCATAAGGAAAAAAAACTAAAATGACTAGAATACCTCTTAGCAGAATTTTTTTTAGGTAGATGATTATTGTTGTTGTTATTAAATTTTAATAAGATTATTAATATAAATAATAAATAATTTAATCATATTTTAACATAATTATTATTAAATATAATTTAATAAAAATATATAATTTAATAAAATTCTTAATATTAAATATTCTTATATGAATTTAAGAAAATCATAATATATAATACTATAAAATATAATTTAACATAATTATTATTAAATATAATTTAATAAAAATATATAATTTAATAAAATTCTTAATATTAAATATTCTTATATGAATTTAATAAAATCATAATATATAATACTATATAATATAGATTAATAATGTAGATACTTGCTAAGAAAACATGGATTAAACAAATGTCAAGCATAGGCTTCTTCCAAAAAAAATTTTCTATGAACAATCATCTAGGCATAAAGCAACCATGGTAAACTATGAAAAAAAAATCTATATGTTATCAAGCAGCAAATCTGTGTTTGTAACTACTAATATGTAAGTTCTGCATGCATATTCAAGAGAAACAACTAGTATACAAATCACTTACCATACAAAAGTTAAACTAGAAAGCAGTAAACAGAGTGACATTAAAGTGAACTTGAAACAACCAAAACTGACTCATAAAACAGATACTTAAGCCTTAGCAACAGCCTTCTAGTGACATTTACATGCAATCGCAAGCAATTGGCTTTGAGAAATGAAGTAGACTAGGGTCATTTCTCGTTTACAAACATTATGGACAAACATTGCAAGTATTGACAGGTTTTCTATCCACATTTTATTTCATCAAAAACATTGTAAGTATTGCAAGTATCTCTTCATCAGTCGAGTACAAATTATCAAAATCTGACTCGAACTCTTCATCATCCACATCGTCTCGTGGTTGCACCTCCAATTCATCCATCAATTCATCATCGGTCTCTTCATGCTTCCCAGCCAACTTTCTCTGCAAAATGGCCTCAAGAACTGAAGGGAGTGCCTCTTCATCCCCTTCAAAGTACTTCTTGTTTCGGGTTTTCAGCTTTGGCACCAAAGAACTAACAAATTTAAACAACATAACAAAAAAAAACAAACTATCATGATTTATCCAAACAAATATATACATATATCATGATTTAGTTTCCCTTCCTTTCTCAACAACCAAACAAATAATTTCCAAATAAAAAAAAAGTAAATTCTAGCAAAGAAGAAGCACAAATTAAATCCTCAGACCCAGTTTAAGACTTTTTACCAGACTAACATGAACATAACAAACCAATCAAATAAAAATCAAACTTGTTCATTTATTTTGACTTTCCTTTCTCATCATCTAAACAAAAGCACAATAAACAAATTGCCAAAAAGAAACCCAACTCCAATATTTTTTAACCCATTTTTACCTTTATTACTCACATCCTCAACGAGCAAAGCTACATCCTTGACATGGGCTTCAGCTATTGAAGCAGATTCTATAATAGGGTCAGGCTTCTTTTCAACGGGAGAATCCGATTCGAATGAGTAGAACCTGAGTCGAGACAGAGTTATTTTACATTTGTTTTCGTGCGTTAAATGTACATCAGACTGGGATAGTTTCAGCACACACAAATAGGTTAAGAGGTGAATACCGGTAAAACCGTAACAGCGATACAATAATTACCATAGCATTCACATCAGCATTCCTGCTAAGAAGTGCTTCGGCAATTTTAAGATGGCCACGATCTACAGCCCAATGCATCGGGGTCCTGCCTTCACTGTCTGCAAGCATCAAATGCAAACAAGTTACTTGATTAAGCAAAGTCTTTCAGACATGTATGCAAGTCTAGTTTTTCTTTAAAGGAGGAAAAATAACTAAATAGAAACAAACCTTGTAAATGCACAGAAACACCACTTTCAATGCATTTAAGCAAATTATCCAGTTCTCCTTCTCTGGCAAAAGTGTGGATAGCATCCATTTTCCTGTAAAACAATAAGCATTCCCATCAAATGTTTACCACTTTTCTCACCCATTTTTGCATATGAAATTGTTATTAAAGAGACAAAATTTGTCATTTTTGTTAGGTTGCTTTAATCTTTTAAATTATTCGTATCTCAAGTTTGGTTTGCACTTTTACCTTGAATGGTCCATTATCGGATCGAAAAACAATCCTAGGGACATCGTGCAACCAAAATGGCAGTCCCCTGCACCCATCAACAATCATTTTTAGCAAAAAATGCCGATGAAGAAGAAATGAATGAATAGCAATGGCAATGGTTATTACCCGTAAGTCCATTCACTTCAATGAAAGGTCCAATTCTAAGGCAAACATATAAGCCATGAGCTTGAACTTCTCTTATGAACCTTACTATATCACGGCTTCCACTAAAATCGTACTGAAAAATTGTCGAATTTTAAAGCTTGAATTGAATCAAAATTGACTTTTTTATGGGTGAGAATCTCACTCAATAAGATTCCTTTGGTTCTTTTGCAATATATATTCCAATATCCAAATCATAGAACTTCAAATAAATAGAAAAAAAATATCTCAAAAAGTTTATAATAAAGGCTTCCTAAATTACCAAGCATAAAAAACCTAGAAATTTCCATCCTTTTCATTCACAGACCAAATAAAGAACTATGAAAACACACTAAAAGGGAAAAAAATCTCGAAAAGAAGAACACACCCACGAATGGTACGCCAAAGGATGTTAGAGGAGCAAGACACTGGATGGTAGCTTCCCACACCTGCATGCTTCCCTGATTCACACTAGAGTTGTAGATTCCTTGCAAATAAAAAGAGAATTTCATAGGAAATCTCAACATAATCACTGTAAAAATAAAATAAAATAAAAAAGTGTTCTTGATCATTTATGAACTAAAAATTGAGAAAAAAAACAAACACACAGATCTTTTTTGAAAAAAAGAAAGAACCGTATTAGGTGATAGGAATCCTATCTTAATTTAGGTTGAAGACTAACAATATGTCTGCCCTCCACCATTTAAATATGTTTTTTTTCATTCCAATTATGGCCTAATGATGGGCGATTGTTGGTGGGAAAAGAATGGTGGTGCCACCAACCCTTGTTCCTCCACCCCTCGGCATTGTTCACTTCATACCATTTTAGTAAATAATGTCATAATAATACTATTTTGGTATTTAATTATTTTTTATTATCTAGATAAAAAAGCCATTTTATATATCATTTTAATACACTAATTTTAGGGTGGGATTGGATAGGCGGTGAGGTACGGTACGTTTAGCTTACTTTTTAGCTCACGTTATAGTATCTAATCCCACCCCATCATTATTTTTACATCAACCAAAGGTAAACGCACCACTCATCCAAACATACCCTTAATCAGATGAGATTTCTTTACCAAAATATTTGAGTTGCTTTGCATGTTAACGAACCAAAAAAATCACATGGGATGTCATTTGCAAACTAAAACCCACTTTGCCCTCCTCATTATTCTCTAAGTATTGTTGCTCTAGACGTTTCTTTTTGGGATGTCATTATTCATTGTGTCCTTGTTTTTTTTTTCTTTTACAGATTTTAGCCAAATCACAAGGACTCTTTTGTCTTGTATTTGATAAATGAGGTTTTCCTCATATGTCCTTCCAGAATTCATTTAATATTAAATTTTATTTTTAAATTTATTAAATTGAAATATTTTGATGTACTACCTAATAAATTAATATATGATCTTTAAGATATATTTAAAAACATATTTTATATGTATTATGTAACACCCTCGACTCGACCTGAGAGTTTTGGCTAAGTCGAAGGCGTTCCATTCGATCACCGAAGTGATCCTGTAAAGCCACTCTTTATCTTGGGTTGATTCATAGGAAAATCACTCTTTTGTTTTTATAAAAAAAATCATTCATTAAACCGGTTTTACCTAATAATTCATTTACAGTATTGTTAATGTGAAGTTTTGAAAATGGTTTAGGGTTTTTAAGAAAAAAAGTTATGAACACTTTGAGTATTCTATAAAGTAGCAAAAAACATTAATTAAGAATAGAAGTTTTCTAAACCATATAGCATGCATTTATTAAAGAGATAATTAATTGACATGCTTTTAAAATAAATAAGCTAAAAAAATCCCAAACTTAAGTTATAAAAGTGAGAAGATACTTAATAATTACAAACCCAAAAAAAACTATTAAGAAAACTTTAAAGAAACTTCGAAAAGAAAAATAAGCTGCATAATCTGAGGATCCTTCGATGCCATTCTGAGTTCTGATTTTCTATGCTACCTGAAAGGAAAAGGAATAAGGAATGAGCTTACAATGGCTATTTGTAAGATTGACTTAAACCATTATAAATAATCATTCAAACAATAAAGTATTTAGTTCACAGCATAATAGCATAATAAGCATAATGTAAGGAACATATAATAAATCAATGCATATACAGAATATATTTATGATGCAATACAAATGCAAATTTCCCACTCGTCCATCCTAACCGCCCTCGAGCATCGCTCAACACACCAAAAATACATATAAAAAACTGACCATCCTTCTATTTTTTCGGTGACGATGGTCGTTCACTTGTCATCTGTACTGATGACTTTTACTACAATAACTTACCATCTCGGTTGTCTGGTTTTTGTTTCTTTTTACTACAATAAACTATCATCTCGGTCAACTCGATTTTGATGGCTTTTTAAAGTACCATACTGGCTTATTCGATTTTGATGACATTGCCGCTTACTTTGTGCAATACTAACTTTCGATGTAGACATATATTCATCATATCACACTCATTATCAACATTTGATACTATGCTTAACCAACACATTTATTATCATATACTAACATTTAATGTCATGTTTTCATGCATTTATTCACATCAATTTCACATATACAAGTAATTTAAGAAAACTAAAACTAATTTCACATAAACAGTATCTTCATGTGATTTAATATGTTTAGTTTGGCTAACACATACATAAGTAGGGTTCACACATACAAGGTTCGCACAAAGGGGCTTGCACATACAAGGTTACAAGGGGTTCGCTCATAGTGTTTACACATAATGTTCGCTTCTATAAGGTTCGCACGTAGGGTTCACCTACAAGGTTCACACATAAGGGCTCGCTCATAGGCTCGCGTATAGGGGTTCATATTCAGGGTCTCGCACACAGGGCTCACCTATAGAGTTTCCCATAGAAGCTCGCTTATAGGGGTTCACACACCTAGGGTTTGCACATCTGGGTTCACACATTCAGGTCCGCGCATAAGGGTTTGCACTTACAGGTTTTCACATAAGGGTTCACAGACCTAGGGCTCGCTCATCTAGGTTCACACACCTAGGGATCATACGCTTGGGTCTGCACTACGTGGGGGTTGCATACCTTGGAGGTCGCCTAGCATGGAGGGTCGCATAAATATAGGGTTCACATAAGTAAGTCTTGTAGGGTTCGCTTAACTAAACTTATAAGGTTTGCAGGATGATTTCTACAAGTTCACATAATAATTTCTATGGGTTCGCATGATGTATAAAGCTTGCAAATAGTCACTAAGGGGGTTTGCATATCCTTCACTAGGGGTTCGTATAATAAATCATGCACTATATTCATAGGAGTTCGCATAAGGGTTCATATATAAACTAAGGTTCGCAAACAATCCTCTTATGGTTTGCCTAGTATTGTTAGGTGTTTGCATATATATATATATATACAGATACTTACTCGTGGGGTTCGTATACATGTATTAAGGTTTCACATTGTAGACTACCTTACTTCCTACTTCCTCAATTGATTAATCATACATGATGATTTAGGTTAGATCCCACACCTGATTTGAAGACACAAAAAACCTTAATTTGGAAGAGGAGATTGGAGATCCACTTGAGGGGAAGGGATGATTTTGCAACTTTGACTCCTTTTGTTTTGAAAATTGATTTGGAAAGAAAAGAGCTTGAGGGTGTTTTTCTTGAAAATTTGCTAGGTAAAATTCTAAGGTTTGATTAAAATTGGCTATTTATAATACTTTCTTTCCCTAATTGAAATGGGTTTTAACAATTCATATAGAAATGAGACTATTTTAAATAAAGGACTAAATAGAAAATAGTTTTTTTGGTTGGGCTAGTTTGAAAATTCTACACTTTTATGGGGTAAAAATAAGAAAATAAAATATTTTGACTAATTGCTCACAAGATGCCTTAAACTCAAGACATAATGGTAAATTAAGGTCTTACCACTTGAACCAGCAAGCTCATTCTTATTAAATTTTTAACAAAAACAATTTTTAAAGCACACTAAATGCTCTTACCCTTTGTTTTTAAAAAAATAAAATCTATTTTTTTATCTCTAATTCTTTTAGACCCATTTTTGAGATGTGACATCTTGTATATAAAATATCTAACTAAGTTAATGCCACGAGTTAACTAGACACCAATTCAATTTAAAAATAATTAAAAAATTCATTCTTTCGTAGAGTAATAAATATTATTTTGAGCTTAATTTTATTTTTTTGTATAAAATCTACAAAAATAAACATTTAATACATAATAAGATTTAAACACAAATCATCATTATTTTTAAAACTTCAACTTCAACCTCAACAATTCAATCAAATTTTCTTTTATTTTTATATGAAATTTTATAAATATATTTATTATATAACTTTTTCACCCATATTCTAATTAAATATTTTTTCTCAAACTCCCAAAAGAAAAAAAATATATCTGCAAATAAAGACGAAGACATTTATAATCCAAAATCTAGGGACGGTGGATTAGGTTCGCCCTCAACAGTTTTTTTTTTTTTTTCTTTTTTGTCTTTTATGATTTCGCATGTGGGTGATTGGAAAAAAGGAAAGGGAAAGCCTTGAAAGAAAAAGAATTGCATATTTGGTTCTTGTATTTTATTGATATCTTTAAATATGACACGTTTACTTTAAAAATATCTATTTTAGTACTTAAAACTTTTATTCTATTTATCATGACGTGTGACCCAATTGTAGGGTGGTTTTTTTTGTCACTTTTTGTTAGAAATTTTTTATTTCAAATAATAAAAGGGACTTCAAACTAAATAACACAAAAATATTTTAACAAAAAGAAATAAAACAAATAGTGGATGACAACATGAATAGAGTCCAAGCTTGAAGGGATCTATATATAAAAAAAAAAAATCCTGCGAAATTGTGTCTAATATCATGGTTTCCTTCTATTACAAATTTATGACTTTTTTAACTTATTATTCCATATAATATATAATTGTATATATAAACCACAAATCTAATAATATATGTTATATTAATATAAAGTTTAAAACAAGGAAAGTAAACTTAGAGGTGGTCATGGAGTGGTTCGGGTTGGATCTCAATAAAATTTTAAGTCCGTTTTCTAGGTTCGAGTTTGGTTTGACTTAAAAATAGGTTAAAAATTTTGTCCATGTCCAATCCAGATAAAAATTTATATAAAAATAAATTTAAAAAATATAATACATCAAATACACTAAAGACATTAAAATAAATGTTTCCCAACAAATTAAAAATAAATTAAAAAACTTATTTTTACTTAAATAACATTAAAATATGTGCAACTTAGCAAGCAAAAACTTCTAAAATAGTAGCAAAATTAACAATAAAATAAGAGTTATACAATATCCAAACAATAACAACAAAATAGTAGTAATATAATAGCGATACGACACCAAAATAGTGACAGAACAATAGCAAAAACAATAAAAACAACAACAAAAAGAGGCAATTTTTTTTTTGTAAATTCGGGTCAACCCGGGCCGGGCCGAAAAAGGCTTACCCAAGGTCCGACTCATTTAGAAAACTGGCCTTGTTTTTTTTGCCCAAATCTATTTTTTAGGTTTATATTTTTACTCAAACCCTCTCACTTTTCGAACGGGCTTTTGGGCCGGGCCACCATGATCAATTCTATTTACTTATTATAGTTATATTTATGCCAAGTAATTTAGTTTAATGATACGTGTATATTTTAAGTAAGTTTTAAAAACCAAACCAAAAGTTAATCATGTTGAAGTAGTTTACATTGAGTGAAGCAATTAAGGGCTAGAATTTATGCAATTTTGGCAAAATAAGTGGCAATTAATTTTTCAAAAGTACATTATAATAAACTAATATAAGTCAAAAGCATTGCTATATTGCAATATATGCATGAGCTCCCTAGGATCTTTATCAAAAATCTAGAGGTTATGATTCTTGTCAAATACCATTTTAGTCCCTTACTCTATTTTCTTTACTTGGAACATATTTAATTCTCTAAAATCCAATCAATTATAATAATTCAAGAATTCTCTTAATCAGGGCTAAAGATGAGTTTACCGAAAACTTAACTATAAATAGATTTTTTCCCAAACAATTTTAATGACTTATCACATGTGACTCAATTAATTATTCCAAATTTTAAATTAAGTCATGTCATGCATTTGAAATAGCTTTATTTATTGTTATAGTAAAAAACTCATAATTTTATCTCCAAATATATAAATAAAATTCTTTTTTAAAAATTATACATTTTCTTCTTTTTTTTAACCTTTTCGTGTTATTTCTTTCTATCCCTTTTGGGAATTTAAAACGAATTTAGTACGTTATGCTGATTTTTTTTTCTAAATTTAAAGAAATATGTCAATTTTAAATAGAGAAATTGAAAATGTCTTCTACAGAAAATATTTTCATCCCATATTAGTTAAAAACGCTTCTGGCGGGAATGTTTTTAGCTTCTCTCTCTTACGACATCAGTGTAACCGTTTTGGCTTTGTTTTTTATTTTAAAATTTTTTATCTTGGGATTCCAACTAAAGCATCAAATTTAATATTTAAAAATTTGTTAAAAAAATATATTTACTTGCTTATATGGCTCTAGTTCAACCCTTTATTTTCATCATTTTTAGTTTTATAAAGTATTTTTAGCAAAAAATAATGAAAATATTTTTTTAATTTTCTAAATTTTATATATTGTTATTTTTCAAAAATCATCTTTAAAATTTTCAGTTAAACATGTTTTTTTATATTTTTCATTTTCTAAATAAAAAAAATTATATTTGTTGGTTGAAAACTTGAAATATCTCTATTTTTTTCAAAATCGAATTGAATATTGTAAATAATTAAATAATTTTGAATTAAATTTCATAAGCTTAAGCGTTTTTTTTCAAAATCAACTTAAATATGTTCGATTTATTTTATAAAAAAATGAATATCTCTTTTTCTTATAATAATAAAAAAGAATATCTCTTATATCATAAAAGTTAATAATTAAAAAATAACATCTAATTTAGAATTCAAATCCTAATAACTTTAGTAAATTTTTATGCTAGAAGCATTCATAAACCCAATTAGATTGCAATTTGATTTTTCTAAATAAAAATTATATCAAGAATCCAATCTATTCAAATTATTTGTTTAAAAATGGAAGAATTATTAAATTTATACATTAACTTCTAATCAATGTGCAATTTGATACATGAACTTTAATTTGGTATAATTATACCTATTAAACTTGAATTAGGGTTTTCATGAAAATATGAAACTGTGATTTTGATTCAATTGTACACATATAAAGAAATACAGAAATACATTTATTTTCATATTGGATTAATATATTACTTGTGTGTACAATATATTAACGTAAAATGATGATAACTCAATAACGGTGTTAGTGATTTGTGAAAACTGAACCAAATTAAAATTTCATGTATATAATCGCACAAAATCAAAGTTCATATATGACATTGCACATTGGATCAAAGTTCATTTATAATTTTGATATTTATCGCTTTAAAATTTAATAAAAAATTTAAATTAAAAAAAGTCAAAACAGTTATGATGATGTGGCAAATAGAGAAGCTTTTTGTAAAACCCGTTGTCGAACTTGATTAATTGCTCTTTGTTGTTTAAAATAAATGGTTTCATTTTTGCAATTTTCTAATTGTTCCAAAATCTTATAAGTTGAATTAATCAAATTCAATTTTTATTGTTCTATCTCAGAGTATCCATTCACTTGAAATTGATCCACCTCCATTTCTACTTTTTGTAAGCGAGCCTGGGCCTTTTCCAACCGTTCAATAGCCCCCTACTTCTTTTGAATTTCAAATAATATTCAAGATCCTCTCTTTTCAATTATCTATAAATCACTTTATGAAAGTATATTCTTTCCATTCATTTTTTTATTTTAAAAAAAATGAAGCCTCTAAATCTCAAATTGAGCTCTCTCCAACAGTTGTGTTACTTTTTTTTATCTTATTTATTTTCTTGTTTGAGAATAGTATAAATTCACTATTTCCCTGTAGACGTTGATTTTTCATTGACTTGAGATACTAACAACCGAGATTTGTTCATATTTGTCAAAAGTTTAAAGTGACCTTTCATTTAATTTTATATCTATATATTCTAATTAGGTTTCGAGGTTTCTTTTTGTTCATTAACTAGAGTAGCTTTCGAGGTTTCTTTTTGGGATGTTGTCGTCATTCACTATGTCCTTGTTTAGTTCTTGGAGGATGGGATTCTTGTGTCTTGTACTTTTTAAATGAGGTGTCCTTTCAAAAAAAATTATTAAAATTCATTATTTTTAATTTATTTGATGAAAATATTTATTGAACAAAAAAATTGAAAATATTTGATTTAAAAGTGTAAAAAGTCTTTAATTTTTTTTAAAAAGCAAATGAACTCTTTTTTTTTTTGCACTTAATTTGGTACTTAAACTATCGCAAAAAACCATTTGATCGTTAACTTTAAAAGTTGATCAATAAAGTTATTTGTCTTTAATTTTTTCAGTTAAAGTCACCCCATTTCGTAACCATAACGTGACATGTGATAAAAACATTATAAAAATAAAATCAATAAAATTTATAAAAAATTAAAGTTTAATAAAAATATTAAAAATTAGAAAAAAAATTAAAAATCGTAAAAAAAATATATAAAATTTTATAAAAATCATAAAATATAAAATTTTATAAAGTCATAAGAAAATTATAAAAAAATATAAAAGTCGTAAAAAATTATAAAAATTATCGTACAAAAAGAAACATTTTATAATTTTCTATAGTTTTTATCGATTTTTATTTTTTGTCATTTTTTGCCATATGTCACACTGTGTTACGGCACATGATGGTTTTAACTAAAAAAAATAGAGGTTATTACTTTAACAGTAAACTGTTAAAGGGTCTTTTTTTATACATTTTATAACTTTTTTTATGATTTTTATAAAATTTGACAAATTTTTATAGTTTTTTCAAGATTTTTATAATCTTTTTTTTCTAATTTTTAATAAAATTAAAATATTTTTATATTTTACTAAATTCAATAATTTTTATAAATTTTATTTAATTTTATTTTTTTATATTTTTTTGCCACATGTCATATTATGGTTGTGACACGGGTGGCTTTAACTGAAAAAATTAGAGGTAGTTAACTTTAAGGGTCAATTATTAAACTTAAAAGGCATTTTTAATGAATTTTGACAATTCAAGTACCTAATTGAGTCCAAAAAAAAGGGCTTAATTGCTGTTCTTTTTTATAAAAAAAATTTAGAGTCTTTTTGATGCATTTTGAAAATTTAAGTACCCAATTGAGCGCAAAAAAAAAGAGGAATGACTTAATTGTTTTTTTTTTTTGAAAATGTTTGAGGACTTTTTACATCTTTAAGCCAAAATATTTTTATTTAAAACAAACTAGTAAAATAATACGTCATTATCTATCATATATATAAAATATATAATTAAGTTGATGTTACGAGTTAACCAAACATCAATTCAGTTAGTAAGTAATTAAAAATTTTCTTGTTTCACGAACTAATAAATATTAGTTTAAGAGTATTTTGACCATTTTAAATTTTATAAAAAAATCTATAAAAAAAACAACTTAAATTAATGTATGATCTGAAAACAAGCCATAATTATTTTCAAAACATCAAACTTTTTTCAATTTAATTAAACTCTCATTTGTTTTTAATATAAAACTTTATAAATTTAGTTGTATAAAATTTTCACCCACATTTTAATATCTCATAATTTAGTATATTTTAATGGCTAAGCTACACCAAATGTAACTAAACTATTAGTAAATTTATGTTTTGGTCACTTAACTTCAAAAAGTTACAAAATGGTCATCAAATTATTCAAAAGTTTTCATTTAAGTCACTAGGTTGTTAAAATCATTACTATATGGCCTTCTTTGTTTTTAAAAGTGCTCATTCCCCTTCTCTTCCACAATTTAATTTTTTTCACGAAATAGCTTTGAACGTCATGAATCTATGAACCAAAATCTAAACAACTTTTTTTTTTCAATCTTTAACACCGATCGTTAGACCAACTTGAATTTAAGGTATGTTGTTATACTAATAGTTTAATGATATTAAATATAATTTGCCCTAATTTAATTAGATAAGTTTGCCCAAACTACAAAAAGAAAAATATATGCAAGAAACATGTCAAAGACAAAAACATCAACACATAGAAATAACATACATCGAAGGCATTGTAGATGTGTTAGCCCTTAATGTTTGATAGTAATTTTTTTTAATGATTTGGTATATGAGTGATTGGGGAGGAAGAAACCAAAGCCTCAAAAGAAAAAATAATACTTTTATATTTGGTTCATATATTTTATAATATTAAAATAATCTGTTTTGAAAATATCTATTTCAATATTTAATTTATTTATCAATGTGCTACATTATCAAAGCATATGGTCCAATTGTAAAAGGTCATATATCGCTTTTTAAAAAAATATATTTCAAAAATATAAGGGACCATAAACCAAATAACCCAATTTTTTAAATAAAACAAATAGAGAATAATAGCACAAATAGATTCCAAGCTTGAAAGGATCAATAAAAAATAGTACGAAATGGTGTCTATGTTGACAATAAGCAGACCACGTTAAGTGTTTTGTTTGGTTCGTTATTGTTGGTTCTTGCTTTTAGGAAGTCAAACAGTTTAAAATAGTTTGTTTAGTCTTTCGTGGGATTATTTTGTTTCTCAATGGTTAGTTAATGGGTCTTATGTCCACGTTTTCGCTTTTATGTAAGACTGTATAAAGGCTTAGCTGCTGAAGTTATTTTTTGAATGAATTTCTCAAGTTTATCTCCATCTTCTCTATGTTAAATATTCTCTTCTAGCTTGTTTCAGTGGTACCAGAGCTAGGTTGATAAAACATTTTGTGCGGTCTATTCTAGATACAATGTTGCATGATCATTAGAGCATGCTGATGGAAAATTTCTTGAGGTTAAAAGAATATTGGTCAATAGTTAAGGGTGGAATTTAGGAGCCAAAAGCTAGAACCCATTTGTCAGATGCACAAAAGGCGGAGATGGAAGCAGAGAAGCTGAAAGACTTAAAGGCCAAGAACTATCTATTCTAAGCAATTGTCCGTTCAATCATTGAGATGATTCTTTGCAAGGATACGACAAAGCATATTCAGGATTCCATGAAGAAGAAGTATCAAGACAATGTAAAGAAAAATGTACACTACTTCAGACTCTACGAGGTGATTTTGAGACCTTGCGTAGGAAGCTAAGAGAGACTATGTAATGTCTCAAACTCGATCCTTAAGGAAGACCCATGATTGGCGCGTTACTGACTTAATGCTTTTTCCTTTAAACTTGTACATGCCTGGTCCCCATAAAAATAAAATTCAAACAAATGTGATTTGTTAATTCCTTGCGAAATTAGAGATAAATAAGGTTATACATTTCCAAGGAAAAATGAAGAACAATGAAGCTCTATTAGAAGCTCTTAAAACCATGTTTAGCGTAACCCATATTTGACTACGGCGTTATAAACATACACATATAATTATATTGACAATAATCATTCAACATAAATAATTCGTTACTTCACAAGAAAACATGATCCCTTCGTTGAGGTCTCATTGAACTAACAATTTCAAAAGAGTAGCTTTAAAATACAACAATTTAGTCTCTGACTGACACCATCTTGACACCACCCCATTTGTCATGCATAATACAAAATACTTAGAAATCTCACAGAATAGATGTCCTCTAGCGTAGTCTTCGAGAAGGTCTTTACGTCATCAGCGATCTTGAGAAGGAAATGTAACTACATAAGTTCAGAGAACTTAGTGAGTCCTAGAGCAAACATATCAATAGATATATATATATAATATCAATAAACATTTCCAACTTAGCAAATCATACAATTCTCTTGTTAGCGAATACCATTCACAAGTAGAATTTACTACAGACACTATTACTTTGGCACATACATTGCGCCCATGCAACCATGCAGATATCGTCCTTCATGCTAGCCACACCCAAATCTGTGATCAAGCCTTTGTATTTATTTCATTCTTTTCATCATGATTTTCCAATCTCGTTTGCATTCACACGTGCCTTACCAGAGGCTACATGATCCTTTTTCATGCATCGCGATCTACCAGTTCAATGCTTATTTCATTGAAGGCATCAAAATGATTTTATTTTCATAGCTCAGTTCACATTGTTTATTCCAGAAACAATGGGTGATGGCTTAAGCACGAAGAAAGGCCCTTACTCCATTTACACAGGCAGCTAACTCAGACTTGTAACTACGTACTTTTTATTACTTATGCACAAACACATCATCTCATAGGATAAGAGTGCTTACCTCAACCGACAAAAATGAAAACGTAATACACACACATGGAAGTAAGAAGGAACTTATTAGAAATTGCAGCAATATCAGACAATAAGACTCTTGCCCTTATCATGAGGGTTTTCAAGAGTTTCTTAAGTGGGTACCAAACGACGATGGAGTTAGTTGAGTACGACGACCCCAATTCTTCAAGAAAATCCTAAGTCTAGAGTTTTTCGAGAGAAAACATTGCAGAAAAAGCTTGCAAAGAAAATGTGATTGCCAAAGAAAGCATAAAACTTGCTTGAGAAGACAAAGTTTACTTTATACAGATATACACGGAAGGAAACCTTAGTGGATAAGTCTGATTTTCCTCCAAACCCATCATTCCTTCTAACTAAGCACTTCTCTATCTTCATAATTACAAGTTTAACAGGTTACAGAAACTTAGTCCTATACTAACCAAATTCTCGTTCGTTTAACCAGATTATTCAACCAGGATAATAAAAAATAATAAAGCATAAAATTCTTTCAAAATAGGGTCTTAACGCTAATGGCTTAACGTTTTGTCTAATAGTTGGGGTAGCGTATACTCTTTAAAAGAGTTTAAAAAACCATCAAGCTCGACCTATGCAGACTTCGCCCGAAGGCACACTCAAAGAATTCTTATACTTAGTTGAATTTAATACCTACCTACTCTGAACTTGCTCTATATACCTTACTTCTACAAACAGTGTTTGAACATTCAGGCTTCGTCGGGCGGGATGTTACAACTCTCCTCCTCTCAGGGAATTTTGTCTTTAAAATTCATACCTAAAAATAACTGAGGGTATTGATATTTCATTAAGCTCTCTCTTTCCAAAGTAGCTTTTTCAGTGCCATGATTCCTCCATAACACCTTCACCAAGGGAATTCTTTTCTTTCTCAGCTTATTAATTTCTTTGGCTAGAATACAAACGGGTTCTTCCTCGTAAGACATGCTCGACTCAACTTCAAGTTCTTTAACATGTATCACATGATTAGGCTTGGATCTATATTTTCTTAACATTGATACAAGGAATACATTGTGGATCTTTATAACTTAGGAGGTAAAGCCAACCTATACACCATTAGTCCAATACTTTTCCAAAACCTCATATGGCCCTACAAACCTCAGACTCAATTTTTCTTTTTACTCAAAATGGATAATTTGTTTCCATGGAAAGACCTTCAAAACTACTTTATCTTCTACTTCAAAAAAGATTTCTTTCTTTTTTAAATCTACATATGTTTTCTGTCAGTCCTGTGTTACTTTTAAGTAACTACAGATGATGACAACCTGCTCTTCTATTTCACGTACCAAGTCTAGACCCACGATCTTTCTCTTGCTAAATTCCATCTAATAGGTTGGTGTCCTACACATTCTACCATACAAGGCCTCGAATAGAGACATATTCAATCTAGAGTGGTAGCTGTTATTATAGGCAAATTTGACCAGAGGGACATATTTCTCCCAGTTTATTCCAAAATCGATCACACAAAAATGCATCATATCCTCCAAGATTTAAATAACTCTCTCAAATTGGCCATTAGCTTGAGGGTGAAACGCAATGCTGAATTTTTGCTTAGTTCCTAACGATTGATGTAACTGATGCCAGAACCTTGATGTAAACCTTAGATCTCTGTTAGAAACTATGAACGAAGGTACCCCATGCAGGTATACTATCTCAACAATATACAGTTCAACTAATTTACCCAATGAATTGGTAGTATTTACTGGAAGAAAATGAGCTGACTTAGTAAGCCTATCAATTACTACCCAGGCAACATTCTTCTTTGACAGACTAAAGGGTAACCCCGAAACAAAGCCCATGGTGACCTTATCCCACTTCAATTCATGAATTTCCAAAGGATAAAGCTTTCTAGAAGGAACTTGATGTTCCACCTTAATCTTTTGACAAGTTAGACAAGTTGAGACATATTCCAAAATTTCCTTCTTTATACCCGACCACCAATAGGAGTCCTTTAGATCTCTGTATATCTTAATGCTACTAGTGAAGACTGAAAAAGGTCCCTAGTGAGCTTCCCTTAACAACTCTTTTTTTAGCCCACATCCTACTAGAACAAGTAACTTGTATCTGAAACTGAGCTCGCCACCATTGCCTACACTGAAGTTCAATACTTTATTGGACAGCATCTTTTGTTTAAACCTATTATACTAGACATCTTTCAATTGTTGTTCCATTATTTGAGGGAGATAAGATGGTTTCACATCAAGCTCCGCCACCAGGGCTCTATCACTATACATGGTCACCTTAGCTCGAAGGGACAACAGCGTCACCATAGTCTTTTTGCTCAAAGCATCTACTACGACATTTGCTTTCCTAGTGTGATACTTAATGATTAGATCGTAGTCCTTCAACAATTCCAGACATCTTCTTTGGCATAGATTTAAATCATTTGGTGTCATCAAGTATTTTAGAATTTTATGATCAGAAAATATGTGGCTTCTTTCCCATACAAATAATGCCTTTAGAGTTTCAATGTCAAGACCATTGCTGTTAATTCCAGATCATGCGTAGGGTAATTTTTCTTGTGAGGTTTCAGTTGGCATGATGCATAAGCTATGACCCTTCCTTTCTACATAAGGACACATCCTAACCTATTCAAATAGGCATTAGTATAAGTCGTGCACTCAACACTAGGCTCTAGTTGTGCTAACACTGGAACTTTATTCAAGATTGTTTTTAATTCCTCAAAGTTTTGCTGGCATTCATCACTCCATACAAAATTTTCTTTCTTTCTCAACAACTTGGTGAGAGGCGATGCTATTATTGAGAAATCCTTTACAAACCTCCTGTTGTATCCAACCAACCCCAGGAAGTTGTGAACTTCAGATACATTCTTGGGCGAGTTTCATTCCAAAACTACCTTTACCTTAGCAGGGTCTACCATAATACCATTCGCAAAGATAACATGTCTCAGGACGTGCACCTCTTTCAGCTAGAACTCACATTTATTGAACTTTGCATATAACTTATGTTCATGTAAGGTTCTCAACACAATTCCTAAATGCTTCTCATGATCCCTGTCACTCCTAGAATAAACAAGTACATCATCAATGAAGACTTTAACAAATTCGTCCAAGTAAGGCTGGAATACCTTGTTCATTAGGTCCATGAACACTGTTGGTGCATTCGTCAACCCAAATGGCATCACCAAAAACTCATAGTGACCATATCTAGACCGGAAGGTTGTCTTTGGCACATCATCATCCCTGATTTTTATCTAATAATACCGTAACCTTAAATCGATCTTGGAGAAAACTAAAACCCCACTTAACTGATCAAAAGTATTCAATCTTGGCATCAGGTACTTGTTCTTTATTATGACCTTGTTCAACTATCGGTAATCTATACACAAGCGTATAGATCTATCCTTTTTTTAACAAACAAAATCAGCGCACTCCAAGGTGACACGTTGGGCTTAATAAAACCCTTACTCAACAAGTCTTGCAATTGTTCCTTTAATTCCCTAAGCTCCAATGGCATCATTCTAGAAGGTTTGCACAATATAGGAGCTTTTCCTTGTTCTAACTCTATCAAGAACTCTATTTCTCTTTCATGGGGCTTACCAGACAGTTGAACTAAAAACACATCCAGAAATTCCCTCACTATAGGTACTTGGCTAATTTCACTTCTAGACTTGGGTGTATCCAAGATATACACCAAATCGACATCTACACCCTGAACAATTAGTTTTTTGGTAGACACCACAAAAATAATACTATTCGCTAATTTTGACTGTTTACCTAACAACAATATTTATTCATCCCCTACACTTGCAAGGTGTATAGCTCTAGTTCGACAGTTAACCAAAGCATTATGTCTAGTCAACCAATCTAATCCCAAAGTAGCGTCAAACTCGTGGAAATTCAATAATAGCAAGTCTGCCAAAAACACATGCTCGCCAACAAACGAAGGACAATTTTTGATTAACTTATCCACTATTGTACTCTAACCCAAAGGATTTGTTATTAGTACATTCATCTCAGAATATTTTACCTCAAGACTAAGACCCTTTATGACTTTAGTACATAGTAAGAATCAATAAACCCAGGGTCAATCAAAGCATAAATATTATTGTCGAGAAAAGTTATTATTGTCGAGAAAAGAATAGTAAACCCAAGGTCAATCAAAGTATAAATATTAGTTATAACTAGCTTAATGAAGGGTTCATAGGGAGTTAAGGCGTCAGAACTTATCTTGCTATAGTTCTTTCTCTACGAACCCTTCATTAAGCTAGACTTGGTTGCCATCTTTGATCTACTCTCATTTTGGAACTTCTGTGGGCTCCTAATAGATTACTCCGTACTAAACTCAAGCTTAGATGGGAAATTTTTAACTAGGTGACCTCTAGATCCACAACTGAAATAAGCCCCCCAATGTAACACCCTATACTTGGCTTGGTTGCCAATCCCAAATATCCGGATGCCATACCACCGTCTCATGTCATACACAACAAGTAAAAGCTCATTCTAAACGATACTTCTTTCATATAATCATTCGTATAGGTTCTTGATCGAACATATTCTTATTTATTGATTATACATGCTGAACATACATCAAAAGGTCTTAAAATAATAATTAAACATGCATAAGGTCCATTTAACAAAATCTCAAAACTGTCACATAGGTATAGATACTAACACTAGGGTGTCAATATTTTCGTTAAGTGGTATCAATACCACCTAGAAAAATGATACCAAACTTGCATTTTATTTCTCGATTAAAAACCCAAAGTATTGAAAATTATCGGTACCTGTCATGGAATATCGATACTTTAACCCAGAGTATCGATACTCAAGCAAAGGTATGGATACCAAATATCTATTCTGACTTCCTACATGTCTCAAAACATAGAGGTATCGATTTTAAAACCCGATTATCGATACCTCTGCCCCTGACCTAAAAAATGAAGCATATATGAGCAATTAATCCATTCCAATTTAATTCCTAAACATCTTACATCAATTACTTTGACAAATAATCATTCAACAATCTAATTAGCAGTTCAATATCGCAAAATTATGTTCGAGCAAGTAATGTCAATCCATCTTCATGCTCATGAACTTAAGCATAATAATAACATGTAATCCTTATATTCTGAACCAAAAACCAGCAAAATGTCTAGAAGTTAACATGGCTATAAACAAGTCTACCACATTGCCTTTTTCCCCAAAACGTAAATAAATATAGAACACCTACGAAATAATGCAAAAGTCTTACTTGGATCACCTCTCGGAACCATACTGCTGACACCGACACACAACTAATTTGCAATGGTTAAAGAAGGGAGTGGGTGAGCTTAACAAGCTCAATGATGCCCAGAACAACTACCATGCAAAGAGCTCATCAAAAATTAATGAAACAACCATATAACACAACCTTAATAGTTCCAAGTTTAGTGTCATAATATTCTAACTTGTGCATTATTACTAGTTTTTTTACATGGTAAACATATTAACTTTTAAGCATATGCCATATTTTACATATAGTCACCTAACATACAAGCATATATCACCATACTCATAGAATCTCATGACGTTTAAGCATATGTCATAATACTCGTAAAGTCATATAACATTCAAGCATATACCATAATACTCTAAAACATCTTTATTGATAAATTGCATAATGGTCACATGTCATATAAACACATATCACAATACACATATATTCATAAGTTAAGATAATTTGGCACTTGAGCTATGAAACATAAAAGTGAGCATTATCATCACTCATTAGATACACGGATCTCCAACACACCAAACATAGACTCATAGAGTCAAACATATCCCAATAGTGAAGCATAATGCTAAAACTCTCCTTATTTCCCCTCACATGTCCCGTTGTATGGAGCTTACCTTACATTCCCTTATCCCTCCAACATGTCTCAGGGCATCAAATCCCAAAATCACTGTACGTATAGGTGAGTACTCACAATCTTATGGCATGCCTTCTATATCTAACGATTTCAAGATCATAAGGCCAAAATATCTGAAACAAACACATATCACCTACCGATTATCCATGCACTATGAATCAACATCACTCTATCCTTATTCTTTGACGCCATATCTTTACCATATTGTCGCGTTTGAATATATAATGCGAATGTGCAAGTATACACGTCGAATCAAGTAATAAAGTGATGAGTGAGTATCGTCTCCACAGGGATCAGAATTGATTAAAAAATAATGGTTATACTATTATTATGAAATTGACTAATTATACTGTGCAAAAGAAACAAATGAAAAATTGATGAAGAGAATTAATGAATGGATTAATAAAATCAATTATGAATATAAAAAATGCTAGGGTAATTGAAATACTGTGGCAATTCTCAAAGAACAAGTGAGGAGGATTTGTACTGCTGAATGATAAAGGTTGGAATTACTTGGTTTTATTTTTGTATCATAATAATGCCATGGAAAAATCTTGACTATTCTACTGCTCAGGGATTCACTACTACAGTTTGCTTCTTTCAAGAGTCAAACTTTAAGCTATTATTTTGAGTTTTTATATGTCTAGAGAACTCAAAAATGATATCCAAACTATCATTCTTGTCCCTATACAGATCAGAACTTTTACGTCTAGAGTGCTACAAATATTCTTTCGAACAGTCGCATGTATCAAATAATCTATTGAATGAAATTAGATCTAACAACATACCATACAATCATCTATGTCTAGAGCTTGCATGCATGCATTTAAAATAATCATAAATTGAATGAAACAGTAATCTATTCACAACCAGACCATGGGCATTAGAGATAGTAAAAATTCACCAAATAATTCCAACCCAATGAAAATTAGCTCATGGATTGGACATTTAAATCCAAAACAAAACCATTCAACATCATCATTCAAGTTTATGAATCACAAAGTTCAAATCAAAAAATAAAGGCAGAACTACAGGAAGCTCTCGCTATTCCAGCTTTCACTTTAATATTGAGATTTGATGCAAAACCCAGGGTAGGTTTCTCTTCCCCTTCCTTGCGTTTGTGCTTTTTTCTCTGTAAGCTGCTACCTCCTCCTATCTTTTCTTTGAAATTTTCCATGAGAATTTGATGTAAAGAAAGAACTGCTCTCCAATTCCTCTTTCCCAAAAATCTTCGTCTTTTTTTTTTCTCTTTCCTCTTTTATAGGGCAGGTCCCTCCCTTTCAGCACACGCTTTTTGCTTCCTCTTTTTTAGGGTGGTTTATCGGGAACAAGTATAGCTAGCTGAGAGTGACATGGACTGAGTGTTGCGTCATCTTCCTGGAATTGCATGGCATTCTTGTTGGCAGTGTAACCAACATTTTGTCATGTCAATATTTCAATTCTTTCATTTTCTTTCTCCTTTCTGTCTTCTCTTTTTCATCCTGCACCTACTGCCAACAACAACCAACACCTTTCTTCCCCAATAATAAAAGTAACAAATAATGACATTTATAGTACAATCCAAGTTTTTTTATGTAATGCTCTAAAAATATCCTAAAAATGCAAACATATTTACTTAATTACGAACCGTTAATTCAATCTAGAGGCATGAAGTATAACTCTTTTCAAGAGTTATCACATATCATTCTTAGTTATTTACTTGATCGTTTATATAATATTCTCATAAGAATTCTCATTATTACCATTACATTTCTGCTCTCACTTTTGCCATAGCATTTCCAATTATTCATCAATTTCATCTATCACATACATCATCATTCCTTTGAATTACCACTGCATACTTACCATAGCATTAATCGTATTTTATTATAGTAACTTGACAACTTTTATGCTTCAATTCGATCCTTGTGGGAATGATACTCACTCACCACTTTATTACTTGAACTAACGTGTATACTTGCACCATTTGCACATTATTTTACATCGACAGTGCACCGCATGGAGATACACTCAATCGAATGAACCCTTTGTCAAGCAAATCTTACTACTGAATCTTAAACTCCTTGAGCTTTTTTGGTATTATGCGATAAACCGCAATAGACACCGGTGCAATACCAGGATAAAGCTCAATATCAAACTCAACTTCACGTTCTGGCGGCAAACCAGGTTGTTCTTCTTAAAACACGATAGGAAAATCCTTAACGGTACAGATATATTAAACTCTCAACTCCTTACTAATCTAATTCATCTCATAAGCTAAATAATCCTCATAACCTTTTCCCATCATCTTCTCAGCCTTCATAGCTGAAACCACATTAGACATAAATTCTGGTCTTTCAACAACAACGACAATTTCCAACCTATCACTATTCCTCAAAGTAATTTGTTTTGTCTCAAAATCTACCTTAGTCTTATGTTCAGTCAACTAGCCCATACAAAGAATCACATCAAAACCGTAGAAAGCCAATTCCATAAGGTCAACAGAGAAAACGTGCCCTTGAATCATAAAGGGCATCTACGATAAATTTTATTCACTACCACACGATCACCGAAAGAACTAATAACAGTCATACCTAAATCAATAGTCTCTACAGGAATCCCTAACTTACAAACCAATTCACTCAAGATATATGAATGCGTAGAACCAGAATCAACCAAAGAAAATAATGGAGTAGACTGCAAAGTGAAAGTACATACAATGGCATTAGTAGAATCTTGATCTTCCGGCTCCCTAATAGCATAAACCTGGGCTAGATCTATAAGCTTAACCTGTGTAGCAACAATATGAGCAATAATTCGCTGCCTAATCGGTCTCTACCTTTACCACGAATACGGCCTCTAGCTGGCGCAGAAGTAGGTGCCGAACTTTGAGCTTGTGAAATTTTCACTCTATTTGGGCAATCCCTCAGAAAATGTTCCTTCAAACCACACTTAACACAGCCACCTGTTAACTAGCAGTACTCACCAGGATGCCTATACTCACAGTGTGCAAAAAATGGCCAACCAGAACCACCAGTGGATCTATCAATACTGACCACAACACTACTCTACTACCGAGACTAACTCGGTCAAGACCCACATCTTGCACCCCTACCAGAACTATGACTATCACGCCCTCTCTTATACGGTCGACCAGATAAAGCATTGGAAATCCTCTTACCAGATTCAGTAACCACAGAACGAGGCAGTTTAGTTAAATTTTTCACAACTGCTTTGGCTTTCTCAACCAACTCATCAAACATCTCTGTGTTCTGAGCTACCAAATAAACATGAATCTCATGATTAAGCCCAAAACAGAACCTCTTACAACGGTCCCCCTCAGAAAGAACCACCTTAGGAGCGTAGTGACTAAGCCACACAAACTCTTCCTCACAGTTAGCCACTAACAAATCACCTTGAATCAAATCAAGGAACTCACGTTTACAAGCCTCTATATACTGCTCACCCATAAAATTCCTCTTAAAAACCTTAAGAAAATAACCCTAAGTTAAACGATCAGTAGTAGTACCTCTCTTAACCATATTCTACTAGTGATAAGTTTCACCATCGAGTAGGGATACAGTAGAACCCAACTTCTCCTCGTCAGAATAGGACATCTGCTCGAGGATACTTTCAACTCCTTCTAACCAATACTAGGCCACGATTGAATTGGTCTCTTTTACTCTAGAAAACTCTTTACAACCCAACGTCTGCAGACGTTCAAGCGGTAACCCTCGATTAGCAGGTGCAAGAGTAGGGTTAGCACCATAAATCCTCTAAAATGTTCCTATCGTAGCTTCCATCAGAGGGCCAACACCCTACGCAACGGAGTAGGAGGTACAGAAGATGTACCATCCTCTTGAGCATTAGCATTCACATTCACGCGTCTACGAGGCATATCTAACAATCTACCACACAAAAAAATAAGCAAGGGTATGAGTGGTGGGGAAATGATCCAAGTTACATTCCTAAAAGAAAACTTTAGGATTAAAGTAATGTGTTCCCATTCCTACCCCATATGCAATACAATCAAAGAAATTTTAAAGCAATTTAAACAATTAGAGTAACTTAAACACTTGGGTTTCGCAACCCCAATTCACAAAACAATCACCTAGGTTTGAGTGTTAATGAACCTAGGCTTTGCTGCCACCAAATGTAACACCCTATACCTGGCCCGGTAGTCGAGCCTGAATATCAAGATGTTACACCACCATCATACATTATACACATTATAAATTGTCACATTATTAAGCAAAGCATCCTCTATTTTAGCATTTGTGCGAGTTTTGGGTCATACATATTCTATTCATCATTTAAACATGCAATCATATATCAAATGATCTTATAACACGAATTAAACATGCATTAGAACCACAGTAAAATTTTGAAACAAATCACATAGGTATCGATACTATATCAAAGGTATCAATACTATTTGGAAAATCGATACCAAAGAAGCATTCTATTTGTTGCTTAAAAATTAAAACCCTAAAAATTATTCATACCTTTCATAAAGTACCGATTATTTTACCCCGAGTACTAATACTTGTGATATGGTATCGATACCAAATTACGTTACTAACTTCTTGCACTTTCAAAAAATATAGATGTATCAATTTTCAAACATGAATATCGATACCCTTGCTCCAAACAGTAAAAATACAACATATTTAAGCATTTAGATCATTCCAACTTATACCAATTCAACATTCAACTATTACATTATCAAAAGAACATCAAAACATCTATATTAATAGCTCAAAGCATCGTAGAAATGTCCGAGCAAGCAAATGATATAACAAGAACAATATCCATAAAACCTAAGGACAATTAAGTTATGAAAATATCCAAACATCATGGAAACATTTATGAAAATACTCTACCACGTTGCCTTTATTTACCCCATAATATAAACGAACAAATAAACACCTACGTAATAATTCAAATGTCATGCTTAGATCACTACCTTGGAACCACACCGCTCAAACCGAAACACAACTAATCAGCAATGGTTTAAAAAAGAGTGAGTAAGCTTTACAAGCTCAATGAATGATCAGAACAACTACTATGCAAACATGTTAACATGCATTATCAAAACAATCATTTAGCACAATTACAACATCTCAAACTTTAGTATCATACTACTTGTTCATGCGACATTCATTTATTCATTTACTTAGTTATCCCACACTCAATTAAACATATATCACATTAAACATATTCACATTTTATGATAATTTGGCACTTGAGCTATGAAACGTAAAAGTGGGCTCTATCACTACACATCGAATACACAGATCTCCATCACAGCAAATGACTCATAGAGTCGAACATATCCCAAAAAGTGTAGCATATAGCTTGCACTCTCTAACACACCAAACATATCCTGATGAATGGAGCTTAGCTCACATTCCCTTATCTCTCCAAAATTTTCCTGGGCCTTAATGCCCCAAAAACACAACACATATAGGTGAGTACTCACAATCCTATGGCATGCCAACTATATCCAACGGTCTCAAAAATCACAAGGCCAAAATATCCATCATTAAACACACATTTTACTTACCATTTTCTGTAGTTTTTCACTGCAACCTCATATTATAGTCACAACATTAATTCTGTCACTTGACATGCATAGCATGTCTACATTTCCACTTTCATAATAAACATTACAAGCATATAACACATGTCATGGCATCAAATTTTAGTTCTCATTTTCACATCAAATAAGTACATATTTCACAATCTAAACATAGGTATGAAAAAGCTTACACTCAAAATTTAGAATAGGGGTTTACACTACTTCTAAACTCCCAAATTTATACAATGAATCGTGTCTACGAGCATCAATTCCAAACACTGACCAATTACGCTTTCATCGAGACATTGAAAGCTCAAACTAGCATTTCCCTAACTTGTAGGAGGTCTTAACGAATCTGAAGCTTCAACCAAATAAATCACACAAAAAGCACAATCAACATAAAACCAAAGACCCTCTTAAAATAAGCAAAAACACAAGCCTAAAATAGATTATCTTGAAATCGAATCCTTCGACATAGCAAACTTGAAGTTCAATTATCTCGATCTAAACTTAATATTTTTCCCTAAAACTAATTACATTCATCTAATTATTCACATACGATTGATTTTCAACCCTTAAACTACACAAACATACCCAATTCATGGTATCAAAATTTTTTAACATGTTATGGGAATTTTCATGAAAATTTATTAAAATATTGAAATCATTAATGAAACTTTAAACTCAGTTTAGAAACCTTGTAATCATGTCAAAACTAATTGAAAAACACTTTGAAACCCTGTTTTTACTCAAAATCTTGAAATACACCATTAATGACCCAATTTTTGGCTTTTATTTGAAACATGCGATTTAATGGCTAAAAACTCAGTTTAACAAACCATATAACATTTACAACTAATAGTAAGACGAATGGTTATCTTTGAGGGAAGAAAAACGGAGGTTTAGTCAAAAATCTGAAAAACCCAAAACTTGAGAGATAACACAATCAATGGTGTTTTTAAATGTTTTTCTTGAAATTCTATGGAGATTTATGGCTTAGGTGATGATAGAAATCAAAAGGATTAAGGTTTGTAAAATAAAATCGAATGGGAGAGGCTTGGGAGAGTAAGGGACAACAACAATAAAAGGGGAAGAAAGTAGCGTGAAACCTATAGGTGGGGGATGATATTAGGTTGTATTTTTTAAATTTGGTTTAAATGTCTCATAAACACTCATAATTTAGACCCTTTTACAAATCAATCCCTATTTAAAAATTGAAAGTATTTTCGATGTTATTTTCAAAAATTGATTTGATTTTAAAAAAGCCATAAATGAAAACATTTTTGGTTAACCATGTTATACAATTCTCGAGCATAGTAGAGCTAAAATCCCTAAAATACCCCTAAAAATCCTAGGCCCAATTTTACGGTGTGACAGTTAATTTATGAGCACAACTGATATTGTTAAGGCTCGCTGATTTACGATCACAACCTAAGTTTATTGATTTATGATCATAAAAAATCTTCTCTGAGTTAGCTAATTTACTATCACTACTCCAAATAGCTCGCTGATTTATGGTCACAGCTGATATTATTAAGGCTCATTGATTTACGATCAAAGCCTAAGTTTATTGATTTACAATCATGAATAATCTTCTCTGAGTTAGTTGATTTACTACTACTCCTCTAAACAACTCACTGATTTACGAGTCACAACTAACTCCCTGATGTACGATCACAACCTACATTCATTGATTTACAATCATGAACAATATTCTCTGTGTTAGTTTATTTATTATCGCTACCCCAAATAGCTCGCTAATTTACAACCACAACTGATATTATTAAGGCTCGTTGATTTACAATCACAACCTAAGTTCATTGGTTCACAATCATGAACAATCTCCTTTAAGTTACTTGATTTATTATCACTACTCCTAACAAGTCACTGATTTACGATCACAGCCTAAGTTCATTGATTCACGATCCTGAATAATTTTTCCTGGGTTAATTGATTCACGATCACAACTTAGGTACAATGATTTCAAATCACAGTTGATTTGAATAATTTAATGGTTCCTAATCACCATTAAAATTAAAATTATTTAATTTATTTACGATAACAACTTAGTTATGCAATTTGCTCGAACAAAATCACAATCAAACACTACAAGGTTTCAACACTAAGCAAAGATAGTTTTTCCATTTCAAAAGATAGCAAGTATATTAAATAAAAGGAAATCATGAGTTGACACTAGTATCATTAGGGTCAGTGAGCTATTCTCTTCTTCTTCTTCTTCTTCTACTACTACTACTACTTTTTCTCCTCCTCATCCTCCTCTTTTTTCTTCTCCTTCTCCTTTTCCTTCTTCTTCTCCTTTTCCTTCTTCTTCTCATTTTCTTTTTTCTTCTTCTCCTCCTTTTTCTTTTCCTTCTCTTTCTTATTTTCCTTCTTCTTCTTCTTCTTCTTCTTCTTCTTCTTATTCTTCTTCGATAGCATTTCCTTCACATCCAGTGATAGGAGCTATGTTTGTTTCAGTAGGAATATCAGCAAAAGAAAGCTTGTTGCAATTTTTCCACTCTCCAACAAACTCCTCCCAAGAAACTACAGAAGGGAAGTGAATATCAAAATTCAATTGAGCACTCGTGAGGTGACCAAGAGCATTAAAATTTACCCTGGGAGCATTAAAGGGACTGCCAACCACTTGGGCATGCAGTAGAAAATTTGACTTTAAATCTGGCAGGTAATCTTGAAAGCTTTGCATTGTGTCAGCATTATATATTTCCAATGCCTCTTAATGGTTCTTCTCTAGATTAGCCACAAAAAGTTTATGCTGCTCACCTATGGCTTTCAGGGTCTCTTTCAAAATAATTTTATCAGCTCACATACCTCCAATATCTCAATGTAATTTTTTGATTTCTTTTTCAAAAACAGTGATGCAATCCTTTAGCATATTATTCTAATATACCGATCTCATATTTTCTTCATCTAATTGCCTTTGCAACTCGCAAGCCCTTTCCAAAGCCCCCATGGTGGATTGATAGGCATTCTTAGACTCCATCTTTTTTTATCTCCTCCTCATTAATACTTTCAGTGAGCCTTCCACTGACTATACCAGCTTCAGCCAAAGCCACTTAAAAGGATAATATAAGTTCCTTCAATGATGATTTCTTCACGCAACTAGATGATGTAGAAGGAAAAACATACTTTTTAGCTTCTTGAGGTATACTCAAGTCCTTACACAATGGAAATAATGTTTGTGTCTTACCACTAGTAGACATAAACTTCAGTGAACCCCCAAGAGGACCATGCTAAACAATTACACCAAAAGTATCCTAGGTTGATGGTTTCGGTGAATGTGGGGATGTAAGAGGAGAATGATTCATAGGAGGAACTGCAACAATGGTTACCACACTACCAGATGATGTAGCGTGATTTATTCCCTGCTTTTGAAAAAGTTCCCTTATAGGGTTACCCTCGTGTTCGCTGCTTAATATAACATTGGCAGCTCCAGCAGTAGTCTTTTGTTTCTTTCAGCTACTTGCACTTTCTTCCCCAGTAGAAACACTAGGGGGACCCCCTCGCACATTTTGCATAAAAGATCAAGCTTCCATGTACTAGTCAAGTTCCCTAGATAAACTTATTGATTCGCCTAAAATCTCTTTAGCAACACGAGTTGTGTCTACATCACCAACAAGTCTATTATCAGCACTAACAGAAATCACAAAGGTGTTTACACTACCTTCTTGATTCCCTGTAGGTTTACAGGACCACAGACAAGGCTTTAATTTACAAAAGGTATAAAAATAATTGTTAAGTTCCTCATTCTTCCCTAAAAGAATAAGTCCTAACTAATCAATAGCTCCATGTGGCCAAGTGAATTGTGCAGGCAAAACTGACACAATGTCCGCACCATTGTTATTATTAATTAGTCACCATCCATTAGGGACTAGATCTAGGAGGCAGTGGCAAAACACATTTCTCACAGTTAACACCTCCTTCAGCTTCAATACACGACCTCAACGAAGCCTATAAAATTGAGTCCACCCCGCTTCCAGTATAATTTCTTATCCTCGTAGACACACACTCTTATTGGGTATGGACCACTCAATAGGAAAATCAAAACTAGCTCCAAATTTATTTTTTACCCGTATATATTTACAAAGATTCAATCAAAGGTTCGAAGAATAATTGGAAACAATCGATTCCAATCCTTTGCGATGGGTAAAATAGAACATACCAGAGAACCTCCACAATTACAGGCCTTGAGTTGGTATAAATTCTGAAAAATAAAAATCAACGGAGCCTTTTCTCGTCGACCACATTCAATGAAATAAGTCACTGTGATATACCACGAGAAGCCAGATAACTGCCCTAGACCTATTCCATACTCTTCAAGAAGATGGCAAATGAAGGGGTAGAGTGGAAGATAAAAACCTGCTTCTAGTATATGTAAGGGAAGTAGAAAACTTCCATCGATGGTGTCACTCAATCACCTCGACCCTTCAACAATGGAGAAGTCATAGGCGAAGTTGGGTAGTTTAATCCCTTAAGTAGCCAAATGACTACTCATTTCTTAATATAGTGGTCCAAGTGCACGCTTTTGCCTCTAAGAGAGCATTTACTTCATAGCCCTGTGGAGGTTCAGTTCCTGAACCACCATGGTTACCCTGACTACTACGACAACCTTTTTTTGACCTAACCATCATACCCAACTAAATCCAGAATAACTACAAAGATAATTTGGAAGTTTGAAGAAATTTTCCTCTGAAACACGATTATCTTTCTCAACAATAACTCCTCCTCAAAAAATTCAAATCCAAACAGTTTTGTATTTAGGGTTAAAGTCACGTCCACTTAAAGAATTTTAAACCCTGATGATTCGTGTGTCCGAGAATGAAGGCATAATCAGCCTAATATAGTTGTACCTGTGACACCTCAAACCCAATTGGGATGGATCGAACCGAATTCGAAGCGTTACATTAACCACCGAAGTGGCTCTCTAGCTAACAACCACCCAACGCACATTTATGACTAATTAACACCACATTTATGACTAATTAACTATCATTTATTAATGCGGAAGCAATTTGTGAACCATTTTTAAAGTTTTTTTAAGTACTTAAACCTAAGGGTATTTTGGTCATTTTACCTCCTAAGATTAAAATATCCTGATTTTATTTCTAAATATTTATCGACCTTCTTTTAGTCAAATTATGCAAGCCTTAAAAATTTTAGCTTAATTCGAGTTCATTTACTATGTTTAATTCAAGTTTTATTATTAAGGACTAAATTGTAACTTTTACAAAATTTTAGTACATTTTCCAAATTAAAAATTAAGAGTTTTTCTACCAAATATTAATAGTTACAAGTCTAATCCTAAAATATTACCAAGTTTTCCTATCAGTAAAGGCTTCAATTAATCTAATCAAGTTTTAAGACTAAATTATAAATTAAGCAAATTAGAATACTAGATTACAAAAATAAAAAATCAAACCCCCAAAAACCCACATGCCCGTATGAAAAGACACACGCCTGTGTGTAAACCACTGCACCTATTTTTTCAAAAAATTCATTTTAATTACCCAATTTTTCATATTTTCTTACCAATTAAACTTGAAATAGCTACAATTAATTACCATAAACATCCACACATCTCTAATTTAATTTGTTTACAACAAATATGTAAAAATTAATCAAAATTTAACACCCAATTACACATTTAGAAAACACCAATTAATTTACATAAGGTACATACCTTAGTCGCACGCAATACACTCCATGGTAAGCTTCAATTAAACATTATTACTATAAAATACATGCTTCATACACCGTGTTATCAACCACCGTACGAACACTCATTAACATCCCATAAATCAAACATCAATTAGACATAAAATTATGTATTAAAGCAATTATAAAATTACCAAAATTAAAGTCTAAAATTTAATGTCCAATGTCCATTACAAGTAAAATATCACTAGTGCCAAAAGCATCACAATGCCCCCATATGGTCTTTAAAATAAATTTCTTAAACCACTACCAAGCCTTATTCTTAGATCGCCCTTGCACTCGCTTCTCGACTCTTTACACTTAGAAATTTTCTGCACGAAATATCAGGGTGTGAGCTTAAAAATCTCAGTGAATGATACTAAAAACTCAAGTAATTTGCACCCAATCATATATAAATCAAAGCAATTTAAACATTAAATTTTCAGTCACAACATGTAACCATTTCACCATAACATCACATTCTATTTCAAGAATTAAGAATCAATTTTTCCATGGAATGAAAAATCATCTTTTAACACATAATCATTCAATTATATTGTCACATTAATCAATTATATTGGCATAATACATCCATGGCAATAAGTAAACGTGTGATCATACATTAGATAAACGGATCTCTGAACTCCCACAAATCAAATACAGTCCTCTAAATTGAGTGGGCTGAAGCCACACCCTCCCTTATAGCACCTCAAATAACCCGATGAGTGGAGACTCAAGCTCAATACTCCCTTATCTACTCCAAACAAATCAGTCCACCAAGAGTCATATGCTCATAATATCACAAATAATGGTGAGTACTCACAAATCCTATGGCATGCCAACTATATCTAATGGATCCACCATGCAATGTTGCCAATATAATCATACATACAAGGCATAAATCTGCTGTTTAATCACTTAATTTAGGGTGTTAAAATGCCAGTAAAAGTATGTTGCTAAGCAATTTTAACATCAATAAAATTAAGCATAGCAAATATCATTTTCCTAATATTCATATACCAATTAGAACACCTTTATCAAATGTTAAATAAATCAGCAATTCATGCTCCAAATATCAATTTCTTCCATATAATTTAATCATGCTAAAAGCATAATACACAACTTACCAAACCAATTGTCATTTTGCTCTTTTATAAAATAAAACTTATTTTTGCAAATCCAACCGTCCAATATGCAATTAAGTCATTAATAACACCAATTAAACCTTTAATTTAACATATAATCAGACTAATTTACCAAATTGCCCTTAATATCACTCACCCCCACACTTAGTTTTTTAAGCAAGAAAAAGTGTTCAAACAAGCAAGTTTGAGCTTCAATTTTGATTTGCACGTTCCTCCTCTTGATGTAGAGCTTTAATAGAGACAAAATATGCATTACAAACTAACAATAGCGACAAGAAACATGAAATTTGACAAAATATACGAATCTAAACCATTGCTCTAAACTACCTTACCGATGTTGCAAAACTAAGCTGAAATATGGAATTCCTCAACTAAACTCCCTTTTTAGCACCTCAAACCACTTTTAATCTTTATTCCTAGTCCAATAACATGTATTCTAAGTATTAATTTCATCATTTAATCTGTTTCATAATTTTTCAGAGAAATCATCCATGTTCTTGATCAAATTTGAATTTCTTAAAATTGATCCATAAAACGTGTTTGATCTTTTGGTTTAAGATTTAAAAACCTGTTATTAAATCTATTTTGAGCTTAGACATCCATTAATATTTGGATTCCAACTCAAAATTAAAGATCCACCATTGTTGATCCTCAAGTTCAAGAAAGAAGAAATTAAAGTTTAAAATCCATTATAATCCCTTTAATTAACAAATAATTATTGAAATCAACTTAAAAACAAGTTTAGAGATGAGAGTTACCTTCAATTGAACTCAAATCATTGATTTGGAAGTTTGAATCAAAATGCTTGAAGAAATTCGGATGACTTTTTGCCCAACATTGAAAATTATTTCGAGAGATTTTAGAGAGAATTTTGGGAGAGAAAAGGTTTAGATCTATTCTCTGATATTTGGTTTATGAAAACAAGCAAAAAAAACGAGAGAAAAAACTTTTAATTCCGGTGAAAAATGAGTGAAAAGTGAGATAGTTGCAAAGTTTTTAAAACTGAAAATCCCCACCTGATTTTCAAAAATTGGGGAAATTGCCATCAGGCTACTCCCACATTTCCCTTGTTTTACAAAATATTCATTTCCCTCCAAAATCCCGAAAATAAGGATAATTTGCTATAAAACCACTCTTATATTTCCCTTGTTTTGCAAAATGGTCATATTTAGTTAATATTTTAAATTCTCTCAATTAAACCCTTATTTTAAATTATTTTTAAATTTCAATTTAACCCAAACTATTTATTTTTACCCAAAAATTATTTAAATCTATAAAATTAATTTTCCGAAAAATATTTTTATTTTTCGAAATATTATTTAACGAATTTCAGATGAAATTAAGCTAACTAATTAATACTATAAATCACTAATTAACCCGATTAATTCCTAATTCTCACTCGGAAGCTGGTAAACTTACCTGAAACTACTAAACCTATTTTCGGGGCCTTACAGTACCTCT